>NW_028270156.1:98600396-98758714 GCF_037043375.1 Chiloscyllium plagiosum | reverse complement strand
CTGAAAAAAGAACATTTCTAATCAAATGCTGTCTTTCCAAATACACGTACATCTGATCCCTCAGAGTCTTCTCAAGTAACCTACCTACCATAGATGTTAGGCTTTTTGGTCTATAGTTCCCAGATTTGCTTTGCTTCCCTTCTTGAATAATGGCACAACATTTGCTACCCTCCAGTATTCTGGACCCTAAGCTGCGGCTAACGATGATGCAAAAATATCAACCAGGTTCCTGTAGTTTCTTCTGTCGTCTCTAAACGTGTTCTTGGAAGCATCTGTTTAGGACCAGGAGATTTATCCACCTTCACACATTCTAATGCATCCAACAAGACCTCTCCTGTGATATTGACTAACCCAAGATATCACCGTGATCCTTTGTTAAGCTCCCAAGTCTTCATGTATTTCTCCACTGTAAAGACAGGGGAGAAATATTCATTGAGAATCTCACAAATCTCCTATGGGTCTAAACATGCATGTCTAGTTTGGACCTTGAGGGGTCATATTCGCATTTAGTTATTCTTTTTGTCTTTAATATACTTAAAGAACCTCTTTGGACTCAGCCAAATCTTCTCAGCCAAGGTTATCTTGTGCCCCCTTTTCGCCCTCCTGATTTCCTTCTTCAGTAAACACCTGTATCCCCCTATATACCTCCAGGGATTTCCTCGATCCCAGCTGCATGGAACTGAGCCACGCCGTCTTTTTTCTGGTCAAAGCCTCAATACCTCCTGACATCCAGTGTTCCCTATTCCTGCTAACCTTGCCTTTTACCTCAAAGGAGTATATAGACCTTGAACTCTAGACATTTCACTTTTCAAGGCCTCCTACTTGCAGGAGGTCCCTTAGCCTGCAAACAAACTCCTCCAACCAACCCCGACAAGCTCCTGTCTAATTCCATCAAAATTCGCCTTGCCCCAACTTAGAACTTGAACATATGGACCAGTTCTGTCCTTCTCCATAACTATTTAAAAACTAATACAACTATAGTCACTGGTCCCAGAGTGCTCCCCACTGTTACCTCAGTCACCTGTCCTGCCCTAGTTCTTCGAGTAGGTCAAGTTTTACCCCTTCCCGAGTTGCACCCTCTACACACTGCTTGTGGAAACTTTCTTGGACACACTTAACAGATGCACCCCATCTCAGTCCTTAACTCTATGTCCTTCCCAGTCTATGTTACGAACATTAAAATCTCCTACTATGGCAATCACATTGGCACTGCAAGTCTCCCCAATCGCTCTACATATTTTTGCTCGGCTAATTCCTCGTTTACTATTTGAGGGCCGATGGAACAACCCAAAAAATATCACCATTCCCTTCTTATTTCTAAGCTCCTCTACAAATCCTCACTGGATATTCCTTCAGTTATTTTATTTCTGATTACTACTGTGATTCTCGCCTTAATCAAAAATGAAACTCCCCTTCCCCTCCTTCCACCATCTCTGTCTCGCATAAAGCACCTGTACCCTGGTACATTAAGCTGCCAGTCCTGTCCCTCCCTTAGCCATGTGTCTGTAATGACTATAACATCCCATTCCCACATACCTATTCACGCACTGAGATCATTGGACTTACCTGTCAGCCATCTTACATTGAAACAGGTGCAATTCAATCCAACAGGCATTCGTTGCTCCCTGTTATAGAACTTAGAACATAGAAGAATACAACGCAGTACAGGCCCTTCGGTCCTCCATGTTGCGCCGATCCACGCCCACCTAACCTACACTAGTCCACTATCCTCCATATGCCTATCCAATGCCCGCTTAAATGCCCATAATGAGGGAGAGTCCACCACTGCTACTGGCAGGGCATTCCATGAACTCACGACTCGCTGAGTAAAGAACCTATCCCTAACATCTGTCCTATAGCTACCCCCCCCCCCCTTTAAATTAAAGCTATGCCCCCTTGTAATAGCTGACTCCATACGTGGAAAAAGATTCTCACTGTCGACCCTATCTAAACGCCTAATTATCTTGTACACCTCTATCAAGTCACCCCTAAACCTTCTTTTCTCCAATGAAAACAACCCCAAGTGCCTCAGCCTTTCCACATACGATCTTTCTACCATACCAGGCAACATCCTGGTAAACCTCCTCTGCACCCGTTCCAGTGCCTCCACATCCTTCCTATAGTATGGCGACCAAAACTGCACACAATACTCCAGATGCGGTCGCACCAGAGTCTTATACAACTGCAACATGACCTCAGTACTCCGGAACTCAATTCCTCTACCAATAAAAGCCAGTACGCCATATGCCGTCTTCACCGCACTATTTACCTGGGTGGCAACTTTCAAAGATCTGTGTACATGGACACCAAAATCCCTCTGCACATCCACACTACCAAGTATCCGACCATTAGCCCAGTACCCCATCTTTTTGTTACTCTTACCAAAGTGAATCACCTCACACTTCGCTACATTGAACTCCATTTGCCACCTTTCTGCCCAGTTCTGCAGCTTATCTATATCCCGCTGTAACCTGCCACATCCTTCCTCACTGTCTACAACTCCTCCGACTTTAGTATCATCCGCAAATTTGCTCACCCAACCTTCTAACCCCTCCTCCAGGTCATTTATAAAAATGACAAACAGCAATGGTCCCAAAACAGTTCCTTGCAGAACACCGCTAGTGACGGAACTCCAAGATGAACCTTTGCCATTAACTACTACCCTCTGTCTTCTTCCAGCCAGCCAACTCCTAATCCAAACCTCCAACTCACCCTCAATGCCATACCTCCGTATTTTTTGCAGTAGTCTACCATGGGGAGCCTTATCAAACGCCGTACTAAAATCCATATACACCACATCTACCGCTTTCCCCTCGTCCACCTCCTTAGTCACCTTCTCAAAGAATTCAATAAGATTTGTGAGGCACGACCTGCCCTTCACAAAACCACGCTGACTATCCTTGATCACATTATTCCTATCCAGATGTTCATAAATCCTATCCCTTACAATTCTCTCTAAAATTTTGCCCACAACAAAAGTGAGACTCACCGGCCTATAGTTACTAGGGTTATCCCTACTCCCCTTCTTGTACAAGGGAACCACATTTGCTAGCCTCCAATCTTCTGGCACTACTCCTGTAGACAACGAGGACATAAAAATCAAGGCCAATGGCTCTGCAATCTCCTCCCTTGCTTCCCAGAGAATCCTCGGATAAATGCCATCAGGCCCAGGGGACCTATCTATTTTCACCCTTTCCAGAATTTCCAACACCTCTTCTCTACATACCTCAAAGCCATCCATTCTACTTAATTGTGACTCAGTATTCACATTGACAACAATGTCCTGTTCCTGATTGAATACTGACGAAAAGTATTCATTCAGTGTCTCCCCAATCTCTTCAGCCTCCACACGCAACCTCCCACTACTGTCCTTGACTGGACCTATCCCTACCCTAGTCATTCTTTTATTCCTGACATACCTATAGAAAGCCTTAGGGTTTTCCCTAATCCTACCAACTAAGGACCTTTCATGTCCCCTCCTTGCTGCTCTTAGCTCTCTCTTCAGGTCCTTCCTGGCTACCTTATAACTCTCAATCACTCCAATTGAACCTTTACATAGGCCGCCCTCTTCCATTTAACAAGAGATTCCAATTCCTTATTAAACCACGGCTCCCTCACACGACCCTTTCCTCCCTGCCTGACGGGTACATACTTATCAAGGACACTCAATAGTTGCTCCTTGAACAAACTCCACATATCAATTACGCCCTTGCCTTGAAGCTTACGTTTCCAAGCCACACATCCTAAGTCATGCCTCACAGCATCATAATTTCCCTGCCCCCAGCTATAACTCTTGCCCTGCAGTGCACACTTATCCCTCTCCATCACTAGAGTAAAAGTCACCGAATTGTGGTCACTGTCCCCAAAGTGCTCACCTACCTCTAATCTAACACCTGGCCTGGTTCATTATCCAGAACCAAATCCAGTATGGCCTCACCTATTGTTGGCCTATCTACATATTGTGTCAGGAAACCCTCCTGCACACATTGGACAAACACTGACCCATCTAACGAACTCGAGCTGTAGCTTTCTCAATCAATATCAGGAAAGTTAAAGTCCCCCATAACAACCACCCTATTACTTTCACTCTTCTCTTGAATCATCCTCGCAATCCTTTCTTCTACGTTTCTAGGACTATTAGGAGGCCTGTAAAAAACTCCTAACAGGGTGAGCTCACCTTTCCTATTCCTATTCCTAACCTAAGCCCAAACTACCTCAGATGGCGAGTTTTCATCCATCGTCCTTTCCACAGCTGGAATACTATCTTTGACAAGCAATGCCACACCTCCCCCTCTTTTACCCCCACCTCTGAACCTACTTAAGCATTTAAACCCTGGGACCTGCAACAGCCAATCCTGTCCCTGTTCTACCCATGTCTCCGTAATAGCCACAACATCGAAGTCCCAGGTACCAATCCACGCTGCCTAACCTATCTCTGCACTTTACTATTTGTGATTACGGTATCTCCTTCCAGCCTTGCACTTGCAACCCTGCTGTTTAGGATCCCACGCTGTCCCCCACGCCAGCCAATCTCGTTGAAACACTCCCTTGCAGCACTAGCAAACCTGCCTGCGAGAATATTAGTCCCCTTCCAATTCAGGTACAACTTGCCCTTCTTGAACAGGTCACCTCTGCCCCACAAAAGATCCGAATGATCTAAAACTCTGAATCCCTACCTCCTGAACCAATTGTTTAGCCGCGCATTCATCTGCCATGTCGTCCTGTTTTTACCCTTTTTAGCACAGAGCACTGGAAGTAAACTGGATATTACCACTGTCGTGGTCTTGTCTTTTCCCCTTTTTCCTAGCTCTCTATAGTCACTCTGCAGGACCTCATCACTATTTCTACCTGTGTCATTTGTACCAATGTGTTCAGTGGCTTCTGGCTGCTCCCCCACCCCGGTGAGAACGTTCTGCAGCCGCTCTGAGACATCCTGGACCCTGGCACGTAGTTGGCTATGCATCATCTTGGATTCCCATTTGCAGCCACAGGATCTCTTCTCTGATCCCCTCACTATCGAGTCTGAATAATTACTTCTGAAGTTATGCATCTCGCATAACCTTCTGACAATGGGATTTCTTCCTGAAACAGTTGGATTTGGCTGAATTGATTTGCTTCAGGCAGTGGACAAATTCCAATGAATCCTCATCAGGAATCATCCATGAGTGGGAAAGGCGACTGTTTATTTTTTCACTCCCAGGCATTGCTGTGATGAGCGGTAGGGAAACAGAAAGGGAGCAATAGACTGTTCTTTCACAGATAGGGTATATTTTCCCATCTCCAAGTTAAATCAGTAACGTTATCAGACCCCAAACCGGACCATGTGTGCTCTCCTTGAATATTGTCTGAACTATATGACTCCATCACATTCTCTACTCCAGGTCAGTGCATTATTGCTGTTATCGTACGCAGAATCAATTCATTAACAATAAATGGCCATACTTGTTTTGATGATGTGTTAATATGTGCCTGCATAATGTAAACATAAGCGTTTGATGACTTCACAATATCTGTGTTAAGAAGAATATGTTTTATTCTTAAACAAATACATAAATTTCTGGAAAAGGTCAGCCTGACTGTCATCAGATATGAAGAGAAATCAGAGTTCAATGTTTCGGTCCAATGACCTTTCCTTTGAACCTGGCTTATTCTTAAATTATTTCCCCAATTTCATTCTCCCACATAAGAAGAAATATCCATCCGGTATTCACCAACTACACTCTTCTCAAGATGTTATATGGTCAATAAAACATCTCTCATTCTCAGGCCGGATTGTTCCTTCTTTGTAATGTAATGTCTTCATCCCAAGAATGAGTAAAGAGAAAAATATTTGAAACGTTTAAAAGTAACTTTGTTTTTATAAGTTAAGACAATTATGACTACACATGATACATCAGATGTGATCTCAGCAATGCCCTGTACTGATGTAAAAAAAATCGCTAAGATCAAACACAACACCCCTTGCACGAAACAGAATAATTCCATTTACCTTCCAAATCACTAGCTGCATCTTCAGAGTAATTTGATGTGATTCATGCACTAAGACACACAAATCCCTCTGGACCATTGAGTTCTACATTCTCCTTGCATTTAAATAATTTTCTGCTGTTTTGTCTTTTCCCCAAAACAGAAAATTCCCATCACATTTCTATTGTACTTTTTTTTCTGCTGAAGGTTTGCTCAAAACTGACCTCTGTCTGTATGCCATTGCTTGATGCTCTGCCACCCCCGTCTGTATCCCATTGCAGATGTTCTACCCTCTCCTGTCTGCATCCCATTGCAGGCGCTCTGCCTCCCCGTCTGTATCCATTTGCATACGCTTTCCCTTCCCCGGCTGTATTTCATTGCAGACGCTCTTCCTCCCCGTCTGTATTCCACTGCAGACGCCCTATCCGGCCCTTGTCTGTATCCAATTGCAGACGCCCTGCCCTCCCTCTGGCTATATCCCACTGCAGACGCTCTTGCCTCCCCCCGTCTGTATCCCATTGCAGACGCTCTGCCTCCTGAGTCTATATCGAAGTGCAGACGCTCTGCCTCCCCGTCAATATCCATTTGCGTACGCTTTCCCTCCCCCTGCCTGTATTCCATTGCAGACGCTCTGCCTCCCCGTCTGTATTCCACTGCAGACGCCCTACCCTGTCCCTGTCTGTATCCAATTGCAGTCGCCCTGCCCTCCCTCTGTCCGTATCCAACTGCAGACGCTCTTCCCTCCCCCTGTCTGTATCCCATTGCAGACGCTCTGCGCCTCCCACTGTCTGTATCCCATTGTAGACGCTCTGCCCTCCCACTGTCTGTATCCCATTGTAGACGCTCTGCCTCCCCTATCTGTATTCCACTGCAGACAATATTCCCTCCCCCTGTCGGTATCCCATTGCAGACACTCTGACTTCCCACGTCTTCATCCCTTTGTAGACACTCTGCCCTCCCCTGTCTGTATCCCATTGCAGGTGCTCTGCCCTCCCCTGTCTGTATCTCATTGCTGATGCTCTGCCCTCCCCCGTCTGCATCATATTGCAGACAGTGTGCCCTCTCCCATTGCAGATACTCTACCCTCCCCTGACTGTATCCCATTGCAGATGCTCTGCCCTCCCCCTGTCTGTATCCCATTGCAGATGCTCTGTCTCCCCTGTCTGTATCCCTTTGCAGACGCTCTGCACTCCCCCTGTCTGTATCCCAATGCAGACGCTCTGCCCTCCCCTATCTGTATCTCATTGGAGACGCTCTATCTCCACTTGACATCTTATTGATTGACTATCCTAATGTATGAGCACACTGAGCTCCATCCCCTTCATCCAATTCATTGGTATGGATTGTAAGTTGTTGATGATCTCACACAGAGCCCTGAAGAATTCCACTAGTTACAACTTTCCAAACACAAAATGAATAATGATCTCTACTCTGTATTTCCTGACGCCGCCCAAGGCGTCCCTGCTCCTGCGTAACAGCCCGGGATGGTTATATGACGTCCTCCTGTGCTGTGTAAGTTACTGAAATAACTTCAATACTTCATGCTATTCCTGTCTAACCCCTTGGAGGTGCATTATGGTCTACCCCGCTATATTGTCACGATTCTAACTGGTTGAATGGGATCTTTCCCTCCATCTGTAACAGCCTCGGGAGCTAATTGACAGAACAACGGGTGAGGTAGGATCAAAAGTTGGCCATTCGTCCCCTCCAACTTGCTGCTCAGTTTAAAAACATCATGGCTGGCCTGATTGTAGCTGAATACCCCTTTCCTCTCAGTTCCCAATAAACAATGACTCCCCGGTCAATCAAATGTCAGTCAAGGACAGCCTTGAGTATCCTCAATGACCCAGACTTCACTGTTCCCGGAGGATGAGAACGCCACAGATCGCACAATCCAAAGGAGAACGGAGCAACGTTATCTCAAAAGGAAAAGGGAGACTACTTTCGTTTTAAAGTGTGTTAACATCACAGCAAGTCAACTCCCCTTTTCAGAAACAAGGGCACAGCAAATAGGAACGAACATATACCATTCAGCCCCTCAAATGTGTCCCATTGACTGTTCAGTCAAGTATTTATCAAACTGAGCTTCTACTGCACACTTGCAAAATAATCCTGACACCTTAAGATGCAGAGCAGAGGAATTTTGAATTAGGCCATTTGGCCCATCAGGTCTACTTTGCTAGGTAAAAACAATGACTGCAGATGCTGGAAATCAGATTCTGGATCAGTGGTGCTGGAAGAGCACAGCAGTTCAGGCAGCATCCGAAAAGCTTCGAAATCGACGTTTCGGGCAAAAGCCCTTCATCAGGAATAAAGGCAGAGAGCTTGAAACGTGGAGAGATAAGGTAGAGGAGGGTGGGGGTGGAGATAGAGTAGCATAGAGTACAATAGGTCAGTGGGGGAGGAGATGAAGGTGATAGGTCAGGGAGGAGAGGGTGGATTGGATAGGTGGAAAAGGAGCTGGGCTGGTCGGACAAGTCCGGACAAGTCAAGGGAATCATGTTGCTGGAGGTTAGAAACTAGGATGAGGTTGGGGAAGGGGAAATGAGGAAGCTGTTGAAATTCACATTGAATCCCTGGGGTTGAAGTGTTCCGAGGCGGAAGATGAGGCGTTCTTCTTCCATGTGTCTGGTGGTGAGGGAGCGGCGGTGAAGGAGGCCCAGCACCTCCATATCCTCGGCAGAGTGGGAGGGGGAGTTGAAATGTTGAGCCACGGGGCGGTTTGGTTGATTGGTGTGGGTGTCTCGGAGATGCTCCCTAAAGCACTCTGCTAGGAGACGTCCAGTCTCCCCAATGTAGAGGAGACCGCATCGGGAGCAACGGATACAATAAATGATATGAGTGGATGTGCAGGTAAAACTTTGATGGATGTGGAAGGCTCCTTTAGGGCCTTGGATGGAGGTGAGGGAGGAGGTGTGGGCACAGGTTTTACAGTTCCTGCGGTGGCAGGGCAAAGTGCCAGGATGGGAGGGTGGGTCGTAGGGGGGCGTGGACCTGACCAGGAAGTCACGGAGGTAACGGTCTTTGCGGAAGGCAGAGAGGGGTGGGGAGGGAAATATATCCCTGGTGGTGGGGTCTGTTTGGAGGTGGCGGAAATGTAGGCGGGTGATTTGGTTTATGCGAAGGTTGGTAGGGTGGAAGGTGAGCACCAGGGGCGTTCTGTCCTTGTTGCGGTTGGAGGAGTTGGGTCTGAGGGCGGAGGTGCGGGATGTGGACGAGATGCGTTGGAGGGCATCTTTAACCACGTGGGAAGGGAAATTGCGGTCTCTAAAGAAAGAGGCCATCTGGTGTGTTCTGTGGTGGAACTGCTCCTCCTGGGAGCAGATACGGCGGAGGCGGAGGAAATGGGAATACGGGATGGCATTTTTGCAAGAGGTAGGGTGGGAAGAGATGTAATCCAGGTAGCTGTGGGAGTCGGTGGGTTTGTAGAAAATGTCAGTGTCAAGTCGGTCGTCACTGATGGAGATGGAGAGGTCCAGGAAGGGGAGGGAGGTGTCAGAGATGGTCCAGGTAAATTTAAGGTTAGGGTGGAATGTGTTGGTGAAGTTGATGAATTGCTCAACCTCCTCGCGGGAGCACGAGGTGGCGCCAATGCAGTCATCAATGTAGCGGAGGAAGAGGTGGAGAGTGGTGCCGGTGTAATTACGGAAGATCAACTGCTCTACGTAGCCAACAAAGGGACAGGCATAGCTGGGGCCCATACGTGTGCCCATGGCTACCCCTTTGATCTGGAGGAAGTGGGAGGATTCAAAGGAGAAATTGTTAAGGGTGAGGACCAGTTCGGCCAAACGAATGAGAGTGTCGGTGGAGGGGTAATGTTGGGAACGTATGGAGAGGAAAAAACGGAGGGCTTCGAGGCCCTGGTCATGGTGGATGGAGGTGTAGAGTGATTGTATATCCATGGTGAAGATGAGGCGTTGGGGGCCGGGGAAACGGAAGTCTTGGAGGAGGTGGAGGACGTGGGTGGTGTCTCGAACATATGTGGGGAGTTCCTGGACTAGGGGGATAGGACAGTATCGAGGTAGGTAGAGATGAGTTCAGTGGGGCAGGAGCATGCTGAGACAATGGGTCGGCCAGGGTGATCAGGCTTGTGGATCTTGGGAAGGAGGTAGAACCGGGCAGTGCTGGGTTCCCGGACTATGAGGTTGGAAGCTGTCCTATCCTCCCTCGTCCAGGAACTCCCCACATAGGTTCGAGACACCACCCACGCCCTCCATCTCCTCCAAGACTTCCGTTTCCGCGGCCCCCAACGCCTCATCTTCACCATGGAGAGACAATCCCTCTACACCTCCATCCGCCATGACCAGGGCCTCCAAGCCCTCCGTTTTTTCCTCTCCAGACGTTCCCAACAGTACCCTTCCACCGACACTCTCATTCGTTTGGCCGAACTGGTCCTCACCCTTTACAATTTCTCCTTTGAATCCCCCCACTTCCTCCAGACCAAAGGGGTAGCCATGGGCACACGTATGGGCCCCAGCTATGCCTGTCCCTTTGTTGGCTACGTAGAGCAGTTGATCTTCCATAATTACACCGGCACCACTCCCCACCTCTTCCTCCGCTACTTTGATGACTGCATTGGCGCCACCTCGTGCTCCCGTGAGGAGGTTGAGCAATTCATCAACTTCACCAACACATTCCACCCTGACCTTAAATTTACCTGGACCATCTCTGACACCTCCCTCCCCTTCCTGGACCTCTCCATCTCAATCAGTGACGACCGACTTGACACTGACATTTTCTACAAACCCACCGACTCCCACAGCTACCTGGATTACATCTCTTCCCACCCTACCTCTTGCAAAAATGCCATCCCGTATTCCCTATTCCTCCGCCTCCGCCGTATCTGCTCCCAGGTGGAGCAGTTCCACCACAGAACACACCAGATGGCCTCCTTCTTTAGAGACCGGAATTTCCCTTCCCACGTGGTTAAAAATGCCCTCCAACGCATCTCATCCACATCCCGCACCTCCGCCCTCAGACCCAACCCCTCCAACCGCAACAAGGACAGAACGCCCCTGGTGCTCACCTACCACCCTACCAACCTTCGCATAAACCAAATCATCCGCCGACATTTCCGCCACATCCAAACAGACCCCACCACCAGGGATATATTTCCCTCCCCACCCCTCTCCGCCTTCTGCAAAGACCGTTCCCTCCGTGACTACCTGGTCAGGCCCACGCCCCCTTATGACCCACCCTCCCATCCTGGCACTTTCCCCTGCCACCGCAGGAACTGTAAAACCTGTGCCCACACCTCCTCCCTCACCTCCATCCAAGGCCCTAAAGGAGCCTTCCACATCCATCAAAGTTTTACCTGCACATTCACTCATATCATTTATTGTATCCGTTGCTCCCGATGCGGTCTCCTCTATATTGGGGAGACTGGACGCCTCCTAATAGAGCGCTTTAGGGAACATCTCCGAGACACCCGCACCAATCAACCAAACCGCCCCGTGGCTCAACATTTCAACTCCCCCTCCCACTCTGCCGAGGATATGGAGGTGCTGGGCCTCCTTCACCGCCGCTCCCTCACCACCAGACACATGGAAGAAGAACGCCTCATCTTCCGCCTCGGAACACTTCAACCCCAGGGCATCAATGTGGATTTCAACAGCTTCCTCATTTCCCCTTCCCCACCTCATCCTAGTTTCTAACCTCCAGCAACATCATCCCCTTGACTTGTCCGGACTTGTCCGACCTGCCCAGCTCCTTTTCCACCTATCCACTCCACCCTCTCTCCCTGACCTATCACCTTCATCTCCTCCCCCACTGACCTATTGTACTCTGTGCTACTCTATCCTCACCCCACCCTCCTCTAGCTTATCTCTCCACGCTTCAGGCTCTCTGCCTTTATTCCTGATGAAGGGCTTTTGCCCGAAACGTCGATTTCGAAGCTTTTCGGATGCTGCCTGAATTGCTGTGCTCTTCCAGGTCTACTTTGCTGTTTGATCCTGTCTGGTGTGTTTCTCAACACAATTTCACCGCCTTCTCACTGTAACTCTCAATCGTTGTTTTAATCTAACCTTTGTCTTAAATACATGGTTGCGTCCGTGTCTCTGTATGTGAGTGTGATTGCGTGTGTGTTTCTGTGTATATCTGTTTAATGGCAGGAGACAGGGTGGTGGATGATTGAGTTTTGAACTGGACGTCTGTGGGCAGCAATGATCCAGAGGCAAAATTGTTGGGTCCACTTTTGTTTGTCATTTATATGAATGATTTAAATGAGAATTATAGAAGGCAAATTTCGCAAATTTGCGGATGACATCAAATTTGGGTGTCCAGTGGACAATGTTTGTATAATGGTGAACAACTGAAGATTACAAAGAGACCTTCATTAATTAAATAAATGATTCATAGAGATGTACAACAGGGAAACAGTCCCTTCAACTCGTTCAGGCCATCCAAACATTCTAAATTAATCCACTCACATTTGCCAGCATTTGGCCCATATCCCAGTAATCATAAAGCCACCCAGTTGACTTTTAAATGCTACAATTATTCCAGCCTCCACCAGTTTCTCTGGCAGCTTATTCCATAGAAGCACCATCTTCTGCAGGAAAAAAAAAGTTGCTCTGCATTGTCTTTCAAATATTTCTCTTCCCACCTTAAACCTATACCTTCTAGTTTTAGACTCTCCTACCTTGGGGTTGGGGGGGGGGGGGGGGGTGGGGGTTGGGGAAGGAACCTTGTCCACTCACCCTATCCATGCCCTTCATAATTTTATAAACCTCTAGAAAGTGTAAATGTAACTCCAATCAAGACAGTTGGCTGCGCTTTCAGTCACCCTGGGTCTATTGTCTCAAATTCAGTAGTCGTACCTCTTCCTTCTCCATCAAGGTACGTTTACAAAAAAGTTTAATCAACTTGTTCAGACATATTATGAAACAGCTCTGTGGGATTTGAAATTAGAATTTTCAGCGCAGTGATAGGGACACTACCATCATTCAGCATTAGTCCCTGAGGCTGCATCATGATGCTTCTATGTGTTTGTTCTTCAGCGTGTCGTAATATGCTGTGATACACCTCCACAGGACATTAATACACACCACATTCTCCAGAGATAGGGGCACTCCCACACGTTCATGGACTGGAATCGAATTCAGAGTTCCAGCTCAGAAACGTGGGCACGACCCACTCCACAAGGCCTAAACCATGCCCAGATTTTGGGTCTTATTCTAAGTATATGGATATATTAAATTCTGCTTAACATTAACAAATTATATAGGGGACATTTCTGATTGAAAAAAGTACGTTATTAGCCTCAACTATAGGACGTTGAGTGCAGTCGCTGTGCCATTGAGATAAACTATGAACATCTTTAATTGCTTGGCTATGATTACCGGTTTAAATGGCTGTTATCAGTCGTCTGCTATATCAGGGAAAGAAATCCTGCAAACACACTCTGCACTATGAAGGTTCTCAAGTAGATATCAATACTGAACACCAGAGACGAGGAAAGAGCACAATTCTGGGCCCAAAACACCGGTCACTCTTTCAAATCTCTAACATGTGGCTTTCCTCTTCCGAAAATTATGAAGTCATGCAAGAGAACTGTTCACTATCCAGCTTCTCCTTACCCACTCCTCCCTCTGCCTGCGCAAGGCAAACCAAGCTCTGGGTCTTTGGGAAAGTCAAGGCTGTTGTTTGTGGGCCTACTGGAGAGGGGAGTGTCGTTTTAGTCCGAAGGGAGAAAGTAGAGGGGTTAGTAATATCACTCACTGGGCTGACGTGTGGCAGATGGAGTTTAACTTGGATACATGCGAGGTGTTGCATTTTGAAAAAATCAAACAAGGGGAGGACTTGTACAATTAATACTGGATGTTGTTAGTTATGTAGAAAAGAGGCACCCGGGGCGCAGGTGTAATTCTTTGAAGTTTATGCTGCAGAGTGTTTAAGGTTACTTCATTGCTCAGACCTTTGAGACTAGAAGTTGAGAAGTCATGCTGAGGTTGTGCACAACATTGATGAAGCCTCTTCTGTTGTACTGTGTGCAATTATAGTCGTTATGTTATAGGAGGGATATTATTAAGCCGGAGACGTTCGGAAGAGATTTACCAGGTTGTTACCATGAACACTTCATCTTCTGCCTCGGGAGCCTACAAACACAAGGCATGAACATTGAATTGACCAGTTTCCAAACCACCCTCACCGACCCACCCTCCCAAAACCAACTCTCCGACTCAGGTCCGCAATCTCGAGGGGACATACCTGTCCATGTTCCTTCCCACAGACTGCTCCACACTCCCCATCGACCTATCACTATCACCTCTCACCTTCGTCCACGTATCGCCTACCTTTCCCCAGTCTCACTCCACCACCAATTTGCTCTCTGCCCTCTTCCCCCTCCTCAGTCATGAAGAAGGGTCCTGACTGAAAAGTTGACTCTCTTGCTCCTCGGTTGTTGATGAACAACCGTGTCTTTTCGACCACCACACTTTATCTACACTGAATTCTCCAGCATCTGGAGTCCCCATTGTCTCTTAAGTACAATTCTCTGTTAACATAATGTCGCTGTCTGTTGTAAACGCACATAGTCTAAGGGACAGTTTCTTCAAGGCCATTGATGATAGAAGTTCTCTTCATGTTTTATTGGTATTTTAATGCCAGAGCAGCAGTTACAGGATGTATGCTTCCATTTATAAACAGGGAAGCATATTCATGTTCCGATAAATCTCCAGTATTACTCCCATATCCAAGACAGATTGAATTGAATTGGCCTACAAACCCCAACATTCGTTCATTCAGTCACCGTCGCATATACCTATCAGAATGTGTAAATATTAATCGTTATTTTGAATTTTAATAAGACAGTATTGAATTGAAACAGGTTAACATTAGTTCAGCGAATGTTATTGATGTCAGTCTCCGTGGATCGTAATTGGGTCATGGGAGGATTTGCCTCTTCTCTTAATTAAGGATTCGGTTCAACGAATTAGCCCATAGTATGAGCAGGAGCTCACCGACAGCACTAACAGAGATAAGCTGCTCCAGAGAGAGGTGGAGGAGAGATCAGAATCTGAGAACATTAGAGTGGAATGTTCCAACAATGGACAGGAGTTTGTCCTATGGTCTTTACTGGATTTCCCAGCCTGGGATATCATTAGCTTGGTGGATTTTTAATTTTCTGCTGGTTATTGAAGCTGGTTACTATCCCATCCTCGCTATAGTTAGTGTTCCTGGTAAGTCATTCTATCTGTTCATTAAGCCAGGTTAAACTGAATTGCTGCCGATATTATTTAAAATTTAGAAAGGTGGACGTCAACATTTTCAATTCTAATGAAATATTCCATTTCACACAAATTATAACGAGCAAATTACTGATGACAAATTACTCACCAATATGCGAGGAGGAACCAGACTGTTCTTAATCTCCATAATCCTTCAGGCCGTGCACAGATCTACATTTCTATATCCTCCCCATTCACGAATCCTGTCCAATACCACCATCATGATCTCCCCGTCTCCTCCTCCACCTCAGTGCATCTTCTGAATAAACCATCAATTGTCCATTTGTTAAATCTGGACACACGTTATCAAGTCATTTCTAACTGCATATTAATGACAGAATAATTGCGCTTGAGTATGTTGAACTTGTTCACTGCACAGAATCCGTCAGACAGGCAGGCACTGCATGCTGCTTAAGACATTGCACATAATCTAGAGGCACAGAATAATAGTCTGTTGATATCTCATGAAGGAAATTGATGTAATTGATCTGAAACCGCCATCATTTGTGAGAAAACGCCCATTTGCCTGCATCATGTCCTTCAATGAAATCAATGGGTTATTCTTCCCCAGTCAGGTCTGCGCAAACTCACAGCAATGTGTTTTACTCTTTATTGTCCTGTGGAACAGCTGAACCAGTCACTCAGTTCAAGATCCATGCAACATGCTGGTCTGGCCAGGGCTGCACACATCCCGTGAGAGAAGAACAAAAGTAAAGTTAGCTCCCTTCCTCTGCCTGTTGTCCTTATTCCTACACTTCATTTCCATTCAGGTAGGTGACCATTCCCTAATTCAAGTGCAGTCTTTCTGACTGAGTCTCTCCCCATGAGCGATGGTCATCTCCACGGGCGCCTCTGGTGCTGACTTTACTGATGCTGATATACAGATGTAAGGAACTTTTAAATTCCACAACAGTGGCAGTGCATAGAGATGGAATGGGGTTTTACATCATAATAAAGAAATGGAGACCCGTAAGTGAGGGAAAGGAATTATTATGATCATCGCTGAGAGTGTAGTTGAGGCAGTGTTTGGGATATTGTGGATAAGTTTTCACTCCTTGAAAAGGAATGATCTCATTGCAACAGAGACAGTGTAAAGGAATGTCACCAGACTAGTCCCTGGGCTGATGGTAAAAGAGGAGTGAGTGAAGGTTAATCTGTAGCACTGTCCGAGAATAAGGGGTCATTGCATTGAAACTTGACAGTGATGGACAATCACACGTTATGTTCTACACAGACACTGAGAAGGTGATAAATTCCATGGCTTGTATTTTTTTTTAATTTTAGTCGGGATGTACGATTCTGGATATTTAAGTGCCTCTGAGGATAAAATTTTTAATCAAATCCTGCCTTGATATCCGGCTCAATCCCCCATACCTGAGCAGATCCGTTCACCCCGTTTGTTAATGTTAATAGGATGGTGTCTGTCTGGAGAGTGTTTTCATCTCACAGAGGGTAGTGAATGTCAGCAATTTTCAGTCCCCTAGAAAGTTAGGGGAGCTGGATCACTGCAAGTATTTAAAGAGGAGATAGATGGATTTTTGACCTGTCAGAGAGCTGAGGGGTGTGAAGAATTTGCCATTAAAAAGGAGATAATGCCAACAGTCCATCAGACATGATCGCATACAATAGCGTGAGCATCTGAGTTACCTACTCCTGTTTCTTATGTTCTCATATTCTGTCTTTGGAAAGTGAATGATTGCAATTTTCCTGGAAGTGCTGTTATTGAATGTTGAGGACAGTGCAAGACATGTATTCTGTGAGCCATCTCTGGGAGAGATATGGGCCAAATATTCACAGTGATTCTGGGTCTACAGCATGACCAACAAATGAAACCCCAGTTACAGAGAGGAGACACTCTGTAAAGAGATGGGAGGCCTCTTTCGTAACCAATACAGAAATTCCCAAACTCCGTTTGTCTTCAGGAAACTGGGAGAGAATCCTTCAGGAGAGCAACGTTTCAACCCTCCGTATTAGGAATTGGGAAGGAGTGACCTGTGTCTGCTCTGGAGTGACCCAGTGTGTGGGAATGTTCTAGAAACCATCTGTCCTTATGGATGTGTCTCTGTGTGTTTGGGAAGGGAGGGTTTCTTGTGGTTTAAGTCACATTTTTGTCAGTAATTCTGACCTTTCCATTTGTTATTCCAGCTCCAATTATTTTAATAAATCCCTGAATACAGGGACACATTTGAAAATCTCACTGGGTCCCCAATAAAACGAGTCCCTTTCCCTCCAGGCTGATGGATAATGGGTTTTGTTTTCCTTCCTCACAGTTAACGTAGTGACCATCTACGTCCTGCTTTATGAAGATTGTGGATTGTCTCCATGTGTCAGACGTTACCTGGGGGCCATGGCAGCGGCGGATCTCCTGATCATTATCCTCGACCTGATACTGAGACACATTCCCATTGTTTATCGGGAACAATTTTATTTCCTGAGGGACTCCGTCCCTGTGTGTAATATGCACGCTGTCCTGGTTTATGCAGCCGCTGACTGCTCTGTCTGGTTCACCGTCGCTTTCACCTTTGATCGATTTGTGGCCATTTGTTGCCAGAAGCTGAAAAGGAAATATTGCAGTGAGAAAACGGCGGCTGTGGTTCTGGGAGCAGTGACTGTGCTGAGCTGTTTAAAGAACATTTCCCGGTATTTTATGTTCACGGCTCGTTATTGGCTGTGGAACTCCCCCTGGTTTTGTGAGGTAACAGCCGCTGTTCGAGTCTCCATTGTTTGGGTCACAATCGAGTTCCTCCACCAGATTCTAACCCCGTGTGTCCCATTTCTCCTGATTCTGCTGCTCAATGTTCTCACCGTCAGACACATTGTCGTGACCAGCAGAGCCCGCAGGAGACTCCGCGCTCACACCAATGGGGACGCTCAGTCTGACACAGAAATGAGAAACCGAAAAAAAAAACATAATTTTACTGTTTTTGATCTCGGCCAATTTCATCCTGTTATGGTCAACGTTAACGCTTTATTCTATATGGAGACGGATGTATTTGATTGGGTATCGATCTGTGTATCTCGATTACTTTGTTCGGGAATTGGGCTTCATGCTGCGGCTCCTCAGTTGCTGCACAAACACCGTGATTTATGCCGTGACCCAGACTAAGTTTAGGCTGCAGCTGAAGAATGTGCTGAAATATCCCTTCACCCAGATCCATCCATCAATCAAATGTCCTCATTAATTTATCCATCCTGGATTTTCTCATTTCAGTTCAGTATTTCCGTGATGGAGCAGCCTGTCGCTATGGTAACAGACTGAGGGTAGCGCTGGTTTGTCCATCCTTATCCCACAGTGGATTACAGGGGCACATTTCAATGTTTCTCACAACTCATGGGCCAGTGAGAAAAGACACCATCCCACTGACTGCATCCATCACTTCCATTTGTAAACAAGAAAAATGTTGATTAAAGCGTGCTGAGCAGCAGAGTGACCGATGTTGTTGTGTGTCTTTGTGTTGGAGAAGCTGAGCTGGGGAGAGACAGACTCAGCCCCAAGTCCTGGTCCTCAGGGAAGGGGAGGGCACTGCACCCTGAGCTCAGGAGCTGGGTTCAACTCCCTCTGTCCCCACCACTCCAACCTGGCCTCCCCATTTCCTCCCCCACCCTTTCTCCTTATTGATCTCCCTCTCTATCTCTGCACACTCTCTCCTTCTCACCACATCTCCCTCGTCCCCCTCTCTCTTTCACAAACACCCTCAACCCCACTTTGTTCACTCTTCCCTCTCCCCCTCACTCACTCTCCTGCCGGCTCTGTCTCCCGCTCGTAATTCCGTCTCTACTCCATTTTCCCATTCCTCCCACCTCCCGCATCCCAGCCCCACCATCCCACACGCAGCTTCACCACCAACACACACACACCCAGTCTCTCGTTCAGAGGGAGAGGGAAGGACCAGCGAGACAGAGTGTGTCAGATATAGAGGGAGGGAGGCAGAGAGATTGAGCCAAAGAGAAATGGACGGAAGTGGGCAGAGAGAGAGAGAGATACTGAGGGAGCGGGATTGAGAGTGAGAGAAGGTGGAGAGAGAGTGAAGGAGCGGGGGGAGGGTTTGGGGGAACAAGAGACAGCTAGGGTAAGGGAGGGAGAGAGAAAGTCGTGGGAGGAGATAATGAGAGGGAGGGTCGGGAGAAAGTGGGCGAGAGAAAGAGTGAGACTGAGAGAGGGGCGAGGGAGGGGGAAAGAGAGAGAAAGAGACGGAGAGAGAGAGAGAGAGACAGACAGAGCAAGTGAGAGCGAGAAAGGGGGCAAGACCTCGAGAGAGAGAGAGAGAGAGAGAGAGGAAGGGGGCAAGAGAGATCGGGAGGAGAGAGTGACAGAAAGAGAGAGAGGACAGAGAGAGAGAGAATAGGTGGTGAGTGAGGGAGGGGGCAAGAGAGTGTGAGGGAGCAAGAGAGAAAGAGTGGGGTGCGAGAGAGTAACAGAGAGAGAAGGGACGATAGAGAGCGGAGAAACGATAGAGAGGGTGGTGAGAGAGAGAGGTTGGTAAGAGAGAGAGAGGGCGGCGAGAGGGAGTGAGAGCGGCGAGAGAGAGAGAGGACTGCGAGAGAAAGAGGGCAGAGAGTGAGAGAGAGGGCGGCGAGAGAGAGAGAGCGGTGAGAGAGGGAGGGCGGCGAGAGAGGGAGTGCGGGAGAGAGGGGAGGGCGGGAGAGAGGGAGGGCGAGAGAGGGGAGGGTGAGAGAGAGGTGAGAGATGGAGGGAGAGATGGCGGGGTGAGAGCGCAGGGTGAGAACGCGTGGTGAGAGAGAGGGAAGAGAGACAGGGGTGAGGAAGAGAGGGGGAGAGAGATAGAGGCGAGAGAGAGGGTGGTAGAGAGAGAGGGAGGGAGAGAGAGAGGGAAGCAGAGAACGTGAGTAACAGAACTCACTCATAAATCAGCCTGAGACAAAGCCTTGGAAACAAGAACAATTTATTACGGTCTTACAAGTACCGGACGCCTCTGCAGTCCAGCAGAAATGCGTACGTCACAGAACATGTGTACTTTCTTTATTCAGTTTGCAAGTTTCTGAATCACGACTCCCTTTTCTAAATTCATCCTATCATAAGTCGGTTACCTCACTTGTTTTTCTTCGGTTTTTCTTATCTGGCTATCCGGCTGTCCTTGTATGCCTGCATTCTCTGTTCCTTGTTACTTTTGTCCAGTTTCCTTATCATACGATAAGTGAAATACCCCTACTGCTTCTTTTGTTGTCAGCTACAACACTCCATAGTTATTTCCTAGCTTCAAACTATTTCTTTAAAATTAATTCTTTAAAAGACCCTCTATATTTATTAAAGTCTTAGCCTTAAGTATGCTACATGTTGTAAAAATTCCGCTCACCCCCGCAACACCCCCCATCTATAGAAACTACATTCCATTACCAGCCACAGCAAGTGCATTTCTATATCGCCTGCAGAAACTAAATTTCTCACTTCCCACAGTTTCCCCTTTTCTTTTTTAATAACTGTTGTTTCTGGGCTTATTAAGTCTCCTTTAATTCATTTCTCACGGTCTGCCCTCGTACGCCTTTTGGGCGATGAGGTTCACAATCTTACATTTTACATTTGTGTTGTTCGTCCCTTGAACTCTAGAAGCATTCTTTGGCTTTCTCTTTGTTGCATATCACCTGCTGATTGTACAAGCATCTGATGATTTATTTGAGTTCTTTCCCCAAGGGATGTCATCAGTCGGCTCAATACCCATTTTAGGACACTGCACCCTACTATCAGACCCACTAATATCAATATTCCATAGATAGCGAGATTGACTAACCACCTTCCCCAACCAGTCAATCCCCAATTGCCCCATTCCCATCATTTTTCGTTCTGGTAACAATTACCAGCCTGCCTTATCTTGGCGATTTTGTCTCGCACATGTTTGGAGATATACGTAATGTTAGAGGAGACCTCAGGTATGTACGTACAACATTCCTCTCCAATTACTGCACAGGTACCACCCTTCTCTGCTCGAATATAATCCAGAGCCATCCTGTTCTGAAGGGTCGTTAGTCTGGTGGCAATCATTTCAGTCGTTTTGGCTGCTATTTGTGATTGGGGTTCGGTTAACGCATCAGCAGTATTGTTGGCTAACTCTTCCAGGGAAGCTGCCAACTTTTGTATTTCTACTCCTGCTCGAGCAGTCCCATACAAAGGTATCAAAGCCCAGAGGAGCCGATCCCATTGGTTACTTCCCGGGTTTCCCGCCTTCTTCCCTATTTATTCCGAGGTATTTTTGGGGCTCCTTTTAACAGCCTCAAGTGGGGAATTATATACGCGAGGTAGCAACAGCCATTCCAGCCTTTCTGGCTTTGAGGCAGTGTTTCATCAACATCATACAATGCATGCATTCCTGTACATTCAGTCACGCGAATGTATTTTTCCCCGGGAATAAATAGATAGGCGTCCAGGCCTCATTCCCAATATGTTCCGTTTAAAATTCGGGGAATGGTTGTGGCAGTGACTTGACTGGTATAGACACAAGATGATTTTCCCAATCGGAAGGGTGCGGTATCATTCTGAATACAGAAACAAATGGTACTTACTGCTCCTTTCGGTGGGGAGACTTTAAGGCCATCAATAGAACCCGGAGTTTTCGGGGCTGGTCGAGGGAACCATCCCTCAAAGTTATAATTACCCCTCTCAAATTCCCATTTTGTATCATTTGAGCCTGAGTCAAATTGTTGTGCATCATACACTTCTTCTTTGGTAAGTGGTATTACCGTGAGAGGAATTCCGGATTCCCCACGGTGTGGGAACTCCGCACATACCCAACAGTCGACATGTCCCTTTAATTTAGCATAATTCTGACATAAAGCGGTAAAATGATTTTTTTCCCGCCGCCCCCCCCCCCCCCCACCTCCCCCTTGGCAGATAACGCCAGTTTTATCGTGACAATATAAGGCTGACCACTCATTTTAGCTCACAACCCCTATCTGTCTATTCCCTAATGCTTTAACTACCAGGGAGGAGTGAGTCCATGCAACATTTACAATTGTATTGGGATACGGTTTTTTAACCAATATCAATAGTCTCTTATCTCAGTCTATTCTTCTTCATCAGCTTGATTTTCAGAGGGTTGTCCGTAGGATGAGCTTGCCACTCTGCTGAAGAGGAAGGAGCGTCCACCGGGCCCTTAACACAAGTGTGATGACTCCACCATTTTTCAGCAGTTCGGACGGTTGTTTCACTAGTCAGGACGGTTAGGAGCGGTCTGCATTACCAGCTTGCGTGCAGTTTGGTATCTTTCCAAGTTTTGATCAGGACCCAATCACCCGGCTGTATTCGATGTACGGCGATCTCAAGTGGAGGTGTCTGGGTCAACAGACCCTTCTTCCTAAGAACAGACAACGAAGAGCCAAGCGCCACATATAGTTCTTTAAAAACTTATCATTGAACTCTACAGTTGGTAATTCCCCTCTTCCACCCAAGAAAGGTAATCCAAACATCATCTTATAAGGAGCGAGGCCTATATCACGTCGAGCCGCAGTCCTAATGCGTAGCAACGTGATAGGTAAACATTTTGTCCATGGTAATCGAGTCTGTAGGACTAGCTTAGACAATTGCTTCTTTAAGGTTTGATTCATTCGTTCCACCCGTCCAGAGGAAGGCAGTGTGGAATTCCCAAGGGATTTCTAATCCCGCCATTACTTCTTGTAGGATCTTAGAAGAAAAATGGCTACCGTGGTCTGAATCTATACTTTCCACCACTCCATATTCATTTATCTTTTTCCATTTACTACTTTTGATGACCCGTCTATAAACAGTCTGACCCCGCCATGTAAGGGGATATCCTTTAGGTCCTGTCTAACTTTGGTTTGATACTCTATGATATCCAGACAGTCATGTTCTAATTCTCGGTTGTCCAGAGGTTTTCCCTTCCATAGGAATGTAGCTGGATTTAAACAGGTGTCTGTTGCTAACACAAGGTCATCTCTCTCCATCAGGATGGTTTTGTATTTTAGGATTCGTGAATATGTCAACCATCTCCCTGCCTTTTGGTTTAACACAATTCTAACTTGATGGGGGGTACCAACGATTAGCGGCCCTCCAAAAGTAAGTTTACAGCTTTCCTGTACCAGTATGGAAGTGGCTGCTACTGCCTGCATACATTCAGGCCATCCTCTCGAGACAGGAAGGCTATTGCTGTCTCTTCCCCCCTCCTTTCAGGGTTAACACTCCTAAGGCTGCTCCATCATTTACTGTCACAAAAAGGTGGAATGGTTTATCTAGGGAGGGAAGGGCCAACACCGGAGCTTGTAGTAAACTACGCTTCAACTCATATCACCCTTCCTTTCCCTTTTCTGTCCAGCACAGTCTTTCATGTTCAGATTCTGTCAATTTGTAATATAACCCTTTCGTTTTCTGGGCGTATGCTTCTATCCATAATCTACAATAGCCCACCAGCGCCAAGAACTTCCGTAATTCTCGTTTGGTGATCGGAAGGGGCAGTTATACTATCCCTTTAATTCTCTCGGGGTTAATACACCTAGAGCCCTCATTAATAAGGTGTCCGAAGTATTTCAAATCTTTCTCTGACGATATAATCAAATCCCAACCTTATAGAATACATCCTATTTCGGGAATTGTCCTGTCACTTCCTCATCATTTTTTTTGATTACGGTTGGTTCAAAAATAGGCACCAAGAATTCTTCTAGGAGAAAGTGAGGACTGCAGATGCTGGGGATCAGAGCTTAAAATGTGTTGCTGGAAAAGCGCAGAAGGTTAGCCAGCATCAAAGGAGAAGGAGAATCGACCTTTCGGGCATAAGCCCTTCTTCAGGAATGAGGAGGGTATGCCAAGCAGGCTAAGATAAAAGGTAGGGAGGAGGGACTTGGGGGCGGGGCGTTGGGAATGCGATAGGTGGAAGGAGGTTAAGGTGAGGGTGATAGGCCGAGAGAGGGTGGGGGCGGAGAGGTCGGGAAGAAGATTGCAGGTCAAGAAGGCGGTGCTTAGGCTGAGGGTTGGGACTGAGAACAGGTGGAGGGAGGGGAAATTAGGAAGCTGGAGAAATCTGTATTCATCCCTTGTGGTTGGAGGGTTCCTAGGCGGAAGATGAGTCGCTCTTCCTCCAGGCGTCGTGTTGCCATGGTCTGGCGATGGAGGAGGCCAAGGACCTGCATGTCCTTGGCGGAGTGGGAGGGGGAATTAAAGTGTTCAGCCACGGGGCGGTAAGGTTGGTTGGTGCGGGTGTCCCAGAGGTGTTGTCTGAAACGTTCTGGAAGTAGATGGCCTGTCTCCCCAATGCATAGGAGGCCACATCGAGTCCAGTGGATTCAGTAAATGATGTGTGTGGAGGTCCAGGTGAATTTCTGATAGATATAAAGGATCACTTCAGGCCTTGGAGGGAAGTGAGTGGGGAGGTGTGGGCGCAAGTTTTGCATTTTTTGCGGTTGCAGGGAAAGGTACTGGGAGTGGAGGTTGGGTTTTTGGGGGATGTGGATCTGACAAGGGAGTCGCGGAGGGAGTGGTCTTTCCGGAACGCTGATAGGGGTAGGAAGGGAAATATATCCTTGGTGGTGGGGTCCGTTTGGAAGTGACGGAAATGATGAAGGATGATCTGATGTATCTGGAGGGTGGTGGGGTGGTAGGTGAGGAGTTGTCGGGTTCTGTTCTGGTGGCGATTGGAGGGGCGGGGTTCAAGGGCGGAGGAGCGGGAAGTGGAGGAGATGAGGTGGAGAGCATCGTCAACCACGTCATGGAGAAAATTGCGGTCTTTGAAGAAGGAGGCCATCTGGGTTGTTCGGTATTGGAATTGGTGCTCCTGGGAGCAGGTGCGGCGAAGGCGAAGGAATTGGGAATATGGGATGGCGTTTTTAAAGGGGGCAGGGTGGGAAGAGTTGTAATCTAGGTAGCTGTGGGAGTCAGTCGGTTTATAATATACGTCCGTGTTGATTTCCTAATTTCCCCTCCCTCCACCTTTTCTCAGTCCCAACCCTCAGCCTAAGCACCGCCTTCTTGACCTGAAATCTTTTTCCCGACCTCTCCGCCCCACCCCCTCTCCGGCCTATCACCCTCACCTTAACCTTCCACCTATCGCATTCCCAACGCCCCTCCCCCAAGTCCCTCCTCCCTACCTTTTATTTTAGTCTGCTTGGCATACCCTCCTCATTCCTGAAGAAGGGCTTATGCCCGAAAGGTCGATTCTCCTTCTCCTTTGATGCTGCCTGACCTGCTGCGCTTTTCCAGCAACAAATTTTTAAACCAAGAATTCTTCGCCTTTTACTCCAGAAACCTTAAGATACTCCTTAGTCAACTTAACACCGGTAGGTCTAAAACTTAGGGATGACCGTGCCGTTCCCGTGTCCATCATAAATACTGCCTCCTCCCCTTTAAATTTATCAAGGTTTCCCGGTGGGTCTCAGGAGGAAGGAACCCCTGATTCCCCTAATCTTCTCTAAAGTCATTAAGGAAATAGCTTCCCTTTCTCGTGCTAATTCCGGGTATTCCCGTTTAAAATGCCCCACTTTGCCGCAATGGTAACAACCCTGCCTGTTGCCTCCTTTCCCGGGTATCCGACCCTTGTCTTTCGTGTCCTCCCCTATCATTCCTGTTATCCCTTGATCCCATTCTCTTTGTTATTTCTTCTACTGCCGCTACCATCATTTTGGCTTTCTGTTTCTGCTTCTTGTCTTCCCTTTTCACATACACTTTCTGTGCCTCACGTAACAGTTCTTCCATCTGTCTTTTACTCCATCCATCTAATGTCTGTAATTTCTTTTATATGTCCGACCATGAGTTAGTTACAAACTAGACATTTAAGAGTCTCTGTGCTACCGGATTATTGCGGTCCAATCCCGAATACTTCCTTGAGCCTTTTAAGAAATGCAGAAGGGGTTTCATTCTTCTTTTGTCGTACTGCAAAGGCCTTAACAAAGTTTTGTGCTCGAGGTGCCGGCTCTTTAATTCCTAATATTACCATTTCTCATAGATCCCGCATTGACTCCCTGTCTTCTCTGTCATTATTTTCCCAATGAGGGTCAACATTTGGGAATTTCTGTTCTGCTGGGGCCCCTTCTTCCCCAACTGGGTGCTTCTTTTCCCATTCCTCTAAAGCCGCTCTCCTAATCATACCTCGTTCTTCCCCTGAAAATAACCTTCCTAAAATTGCCATCAGTTCTCCCCAGGTATATAAATTAGGCCCTAGGAATTGATCTAATTGTTCGGCTAGTCCAACTGGATCCTCTATTAAACTTTTCATTTCCTTTTTAAAGACCCTAACTTCACTGCTCGTTAAGAGAGCATTTACATATCCGATTGTACCTTCACCAATCGGAACCTCTCATAAGGGACATAATTTTGCATTTTCCAATATCTCTGCCCCTCCTTTACGTGTGGTGGCTCGAGTGACTCTGAGCCCCCTAGATTCTGCATCTTTTAGTTCAAAGTCCGTTCCCCTTTCTGTGTCTGGACTCGGTTCTACTTCAGGAGCTGTAGGCCCGTTCCAGTGTGTAGTGTATGGGGGCGGGAAAAACGTTAAGGGATCCCATTGTGGCTTCCCTTGTTCATTCTTTTTCTGTTCTTTCCCTGATTCCTCCGTATTCATGGAACATAATTTTACTCCCGCGCTCCCTATCCAACAAGCCGCATAATTGGACTCTTTTAAGACTGTACAGTTCTTTTCGATTGACATATATATTAAGATCTTGACACAGCCAATCCTAATCGGACCCATATTTGGGCCAAAAAAAAACAGGCGCCTTAATACTTTCTCGAGTCCAAACGAAACAACAACAGTTTATCATTGTAGTCTTATCTTTCTCCCGTGTCTGGGAGTTGTGTTCCCAATTACCCAACATTTTCTCCAAAGGACTGTCGGGCGGGATATATCCCCCTTTATCGTTATTTGTAGATCGATCATTACTCAGGCAACTCCCCTTGCCTCCCATTATTGCAAATTTAATTAATCTGGCCAATTATATGCTTTTTGAGACTTAAACTGTTTACATTCAATCACCAACAAACAAATGTGCATTCAAACCAAATCACAAAGGGTTAAACTTTCTACCATCTTCACAGCTCTTTTCGCTCTCTCTCTCTCACTCACACACACACAGACACTGTGTCTCACAGACACTTTGAGCTTCCCACAACGACTCCTCTAGCTTTTGAATGTTTTTCTGGACGTCTGGCCATAAGTTAGTTACGAAGTGCACCCTCAGCAGCCCTTCAGCTACTAGCTCTTCTGACACGGACTGTTTTCCATTGATATATGCTTAATTTAATATCGCCAATTCCCCGTACTTTTGTACGTCCCGACCACTAAGGCGATACTTAAAGGTCTCTTTTCTTACCTTGGTCTGTGCATCGAGTTACCTGGTCGTTTCGGCGCGCCCCATCCCGCGGCAATTCCTGCAGCAAATACCACACAAGAGTTGCCCGACCGAACCCGCCACGTGTGCCCGCCTTGTTTCCAGGGTCTCCCAGTCCGGATCATACTCGCCCAAACCGCGAACGGGAAACAAGGGAGTTGGAGATGGCCGAAATCGGCGAGGTGTACCTTTCCCGTCGTCCAATGAATGTCGGGCGGTCGGAGTTTTGGATCCAGGACGAGCTCCCAATTGTGAGAAACAGAACTCACTTACAAATCAGACTAAAGTCTTAGCCTAAAGTATGTTACATGTTACAAGAATCCCGCTCACCCCCGCAACACCCCACCCCCATCTATAGAAACTACATTCCACTACCACCTACAACAACTACACTTCTATATCGCCTGCAGAAACTACATTTCTCACTTCCCACAAGAGAGGGGAGATGGAGAAAGGGAGAGCGAGAGAGAGAGAGAGGTTGGGGGTCGCGTGCGCGAGAGAGAAGAGATGGTGAGAGAGAAGAGAGAGAGAAAGGACGAAAAGTACAGAGGGGAGCATGAGAGGAAGCAACAGAGAGGGGCACGAAAGATGGGAGGCAAGGGGGAAGGGAGAAAGAGAGGTGAGAGAGAGAGAGAGAGAGAGCGGGAGAGAGACCTGGGGTGAGAGCGGGTGGGGAGAGAGTGGAGGCAGGAGAGCGGGGGGAGGATAGTGGGGGAAGAGACCGGGGGGCGTAGAGAGCGGGGGCGAGAGAGCGGGGGGAAAAGAGAGTGCAGGGGGAAGAGAGAGCGGGGTGAAGAGCGAGCGGGAGGAAGAGAGAGCGGGGGAAAGAGGGGGGGGGAGAGAGCGCGGGGAAGAGAGCGGGGGAAGAGAGAGCAGGGAGAAGAGAGAGCGAGGAGAAGAGAGAACGGGGAGAAGAGAGCGTGGAGGGAAGATTAAGCGGGGAAGAGAGTGGGAGAAGAGAGCTTGGGGAAGAGAGCGGGGTAAGACAGCAAGGAAAAGAGAGCGGGGAGAATAGAGCGAGGGAAGAGAGGAGGGGGAAGAGAGCTGGGTGAACAGAGAGCGGGGAAGAGAGGGCGGGAAAGAGAGAGCGGGAGAAGAGAGTGCGGGCGGAAGAGAGAGCGGGGGAAGGGAGAGCGGAGATAAGGGAGAACGTGGGGAAGAGAGAGCGTGGGGAAGAGAGAGCGTGGAAGAGAGAGTGGAGAGAAAAGAGAGCGGAGGCAAAAGAAAGCGGGGTGAAGAGAAAGCGGGGGCAAGAGAGAACGTGGGTGTGGGATATAAATGAATTAATGTTATTTCTGCAACTATACATTCTGATACAGAACAGGAATGAGAAAATATATATTCAGCAAAAAGAAAGGAGATGTTCGCATGAGACGTGATTACAGAACAATGGTGGATGTGTGGGCAAACAGGAAGACATCTGTTTCCCCACTTACACGGAGACACAGGAACAAACCCTAATCAAAGAGGTCAAAGTGGCCTCTGGATGGAAATAGATGGGATAGAAGAAAAGATATGC
Source organism: Chiloscyllium plagiosum (assembly GCF_037043375.1). Lineage (NCBI taxonomy): Eukaryota > Metazoa > Chordata > Chondrichthyes > Orectolobiformes > Hemiscylliidae > Chiloscyllium > Chiloscyllium plagiosum. Next base: position 98,729,719 of record NW_028270156.1, on the reverse strand, counting down.
CTAATCAATAACCTACGGTAGACTGACGTCAAACACCCTTATGGGAGTCAGAGATAAGAGTTTGTCACGGACAAGACAGCATAAACAGAAGTTGTGGGATAAGCCTTAAGGAAATGAGTGACGTAAGTGAAGCAGAGACAAATAGTAAAATGAGACAAAATATGGGAATTTAAATGTATAAATTGCAGTGTTGATTGGGGTTTGGTGTGTATTTTGTCAATGCCTTTCGAGGCATCAGACATTACACCCACCTGCAGATGTACAAATAAAACGACGCTGCTGTTTCAGATACTTGGTCTCAGACTGAAATGATTGATGTGAGTGGGCTTTGATTCTTACAATTGGGGGCTCGTGTCCGGGATTTTCTTCCATCACCGGGGGGAGTGGCTGGCCTTGGACACTGGGAAGACGCGTCCCGTTCCCCATTGAGGAGCGGTCTCGTGTCCCGGTTTGATCTGCTCCTTTGGGTGACTGATGTGAATCCTATAAGAGAGACATCTGAATTAGACAGTGATAGGAGCTCGATTGAAAATACGGTGATAAAAAGGGCCAGGCAACTCTGTGCACAGACCAAGGTAAGAAAATTGACTTTTAAGTATTGCCTTGGTGGCCGGGATTGAGTTTTAGTAGTTAATAAGGGACTAACGAAGGAACTCAATATGGATTGCGCTGTGGGTAAGAAAAAAGCCTCCGGGGAAACAAAGTAAGGAAAAGGCAATGGAAATGGAGGCGTGGTCCCTTACAACATTCCTCCGGAAAGTCCTTTGGGCAGGATGTTGTGGAAATTGGCAAAATAATACTTGTACAAGGGAGAAAGATGATTAAATATTGTTGCTTTGTATGGACTAAGGAATCCATTCTTCGTCCCGCTGTCTTCTGGCCAAAGTACGGATCGGACGAAAACTGGGTTTGTGAATATCTGAGTTTATATGTCAATGTGCGAGAGAGAGAGAGAGAGAGAATGTAAAGAGTTGTACAGCTGGTAGGAAGTTTAACCCTTTGTGATTTGGTTTGAGTGAACATTTGTTTGTTGGTGATTGAATGTTTGTGTTTTATTCCCTGGAGCTTAAGTTCCAGGACTGTTTTGAATCTGATTTTTGTTATGGAAACTTAACATGATTTCTTTTAAGATTAAGGATTCTATCGAGATTATGAAGAAAAAAAAGAATGATAACTCCTGTTCTTTTTACAGATCATGACTGCCTTACTATCAGTTTCTAACTAATCTCTTTTATCTTTACATAAAAGCGATTTATGGAGGACAGTTGAAGTTTCAGTTCAACATTAGATTGTAATAAAAGCAAAATTCTATGGTTAATATCTGTGACCTTGGATTCAGCCATTGTTCATGCATTAGAAGTTTTTTTTTTGAAAAACACTTGAGTAGACAAATTATTTTAAGGCAAGCTCTGATTATTTTACGACCTATAGTATTGTAATTGAGCAATGATCGGTCAGGACTATTTAAGAAAACTAATTTTGGATCTAAATTAAAGGACTAAAACTGGGTAATTACAGTGAATTGCAAAATTGGGAACTGTATGCATTTTGCATTTTAACTATTAAATACTGAAGAAATGAACGTAATTATATATAAATATATTTATAAGTTAGGAACAGGCTTTAAAGGTTAGTCAAGCATGAATTGATGAATTGGTGTTTGAAGTTATGGGGAGCTAGAAATATTGCAATATTTCTTTAAAAAAAAAGAAAAAGGGGAAGAACGTAACGACTTATCCCCTTCGGGAGGTACCCATAGGGGACAAAGAGATTGGGTTTGTAAGTGCCCCCCTCACCAGTGGGGAGGTCAGAACATTTAAAAAGGAAATGAAGGTCCTGGTTGAGGACCCGGTGGGATTGTCTGAACAAATTGATCAATTTTTGGGGCCCAGTCTGTATACCTGGGCTGAATTAATGTCTATTTTGAATATACTATTTACTGGGGAGGAAAGGGGGCTTATACGAGGAGCTGCCATTAAAATATGGGACAGGAAACACCCGATTGGAGATGGGGATGCTGGACAGGGAGAGGTGAAGTTTCCCCTCAGAGACCCCCAGTGGGAAAACCAAAACCCGGAGCATAGAGAAGGAATGAGGGAATTGAAAGACCTGATTCTAAAAGGAATAACAGAGGCAGTTCCGAAGTCACAGAATTTGATTAAAGCCTTTGAAATTAGACAGGAGAAAGATGAGACTCCCTCAGCTTTCTTGCAAAGATTAAGGGACTCAATGCAGAAATACTCTGGAATGAACCCTGAGGACCCAGTGGCACAGGGCCTGTTGAAAGTACATTTTGTGACAAGAGAATGGCCAGATATACAGAGAAAGATACAGAAGATAGAAGGATGGAGCGAAAAACCATTAGATGAATTGTTGAGAGAGGTACAGAAAGTATTTGTCAAGAGGGAGGATGAGAGACAAAAACAGAAGGCGAAAATGACGGGAGCTACAGTGGATGAGGTAATTAAGAAAAGAATGGAACCAATAGTGAGCAACCGGAGCGGCAGGAGGCAGCATGTAGGACAGAGAGGAAGAGGAAGAGGGAGAGGACAAGGGGAAACATTTGATAGAGGGTTTGAGCGACAGGGGCAGAGATGGAAGTCTCCACAGGCAGGATGCTATTATTGTGGAAAGATAGGGCATTTTAAGCGGGGGTGTCCTGATCTACAAAGGGAAGAAAGGGCAATTCCGCTTATGAATTGTGATGAAGAATAGGGGTGTCAGGGGTTCCTGCCCTCGGGGGCCCACCAGGAACCCTTGATAAACTTGAAGGTGGGACCCTTTAGGGAAGAGGCAGTCTTCCTAGTAGATACGAGGGCAGCACGGTCATTGCTGAATTTTAAAACAAAGAAGGTAGAAATGTCGACACGGTCAATTATTGTTTCTTTGTTTCAGGGGTAAAAGGGGAAGGATTTACTGTTCCAGTATTTGAACCTATGATGATAGAAGGTCCTAAGGATAGGGTCACAGGGGAACTACTGTATATCCCTGATATAGGAAGCAACTTACTAGGGAGAGACTTAATTATCCTTTTAGGACTGGAGATTGGAATTCAGGAAAAAGAATTAGTTGTACAACTGGCGATGTTGACAGAGGATGCAGAGAGAAAGATAGAACCTATTGTATGGGCTAGAGAAGGGAATCGTGGAAAACTACAGATCCCTCCCCTTTTAATAAATTTAAAACGGAAAGGAGACGTTATCTGTGAACGACAATATCCTATTTCCATAGAAGGTAAACGAGGACTGCAGCCAGTAATTGAGAGACTGATTAGAGATGGACTGTTGGAGCCATGTATGTCTCCTTATAATACCCCAATTCTACCAGTGCGGAAATCTGATGGAACTTATCGATTAGTGCAGGATTTGAGAACATGAAATCGAATAGTACAGATCAGGCACCCAGTGGTGCCAAACCCCTATATGTTATTAAGTAAGATCCCTCATGACCACAAATGGTTTAGTGTGATAGATTTAAAGGATGCCTTTTGGGCTTGTCCCTTGGTGGAGGAAAGATTTGGGACTATCCCCCTATGAAATCTTATTTGGATTATCTTATCTGGGAACGCAGGGAGAATTGCCAATTCCCGAAAATAAAGATTTGTTTTTAAAGAAGTATATACTGGGCTTGTCCTCCTCTTTATCTTTCCTCAGAAAACAGGGTCTATTGGCACAGACTCCGCCCCTTGAATTTGCTGTTCATCCCATCCGGCCAGGAGATTGGATCTTAGTACAATCATGGACAGAGACTAAGCTGCAGCCAGACTGGGAAGGGCCGTATCAGGCTCTTTTGACTCCCGAAATGGCAATAAGGACGGCGGAGAAAGGCTGGACTCATTACACTCGGATCAAAGGGCCAGTGGACCCTCCAGTTGAGGAAGAAGTCTGGACAGCCGAATCAACGCAAGACCCGCTGAAACTCAGACTAAAGAGACTTTGAGTAACTGACTATACAGTGGCGACGCGAGCACGGGATTATTTCTGTAAGATTGTATATTAAGCCTTTTTGTGTTTTAGCATAATGATTAGAATGCTGCGTATGTTTAGAGTCATGATGCTAGCGCTCTTGGTATTAGGATTTTGTCAAATATCATTTTCATATGTATTATTAATGGTTCCGGAGTTTGATAATCCACCAGTAATAGACACTGATGTATGTAGCTCAGTAAATTGTGGAAATGTAGTTAATCAGAGACAATACCGCAACTCAGAGATACATCTTAAGTGCTCCGGGGAAAACCTCGGGGATGGTACCTGGTATAATGGTCTTGTCACAATACACCGGGCCCCCTTCCGACCAGCATGCAATTGTCCCGATAAAAAGTGTAACCCCATATATTTAACGATAAGGAAAACCACATGGCACGAAGCAGTTTTGGGGGGTGGCAATTATGAGATACAATTAAATGAAACATTTGGGATTGAAATGAAAGCAAATGGGAAGGAGTTTGTGGGCTGTTGTTTTCGAATTAGCGTAGGACAGGGAAAACGGGTAGAATTACTGGGTAATGAGATACAACCTTTCACCCCTCCCGATGATCCTAAAGTAGTAAAAATTATAGAGGTAAAGGATTTGAAACAGACCATCGAGATAGAGAATGGGTACGGGGATGCAAATGCCTGGGTTGAATGGGTAAAGTATACTGTAAAAAGTCTGAACAAAAGCAATTGCTATGTATGTGCCTCCGGTAGGCCAGTGTCCCAGGTGGTTCCCTTTCCGCTGGTGTGGAAGCGAAATAGTAAGGGCATGAAATATATGATAGCCCTGTACCAGGATGAGACTGCATGGAATGATAGGAATTGTACCTCCCTATCTCTAATGTTCCCTCCCTTGGAGAAGAAAGATGTAAAAGTTCCCCACCCCCGACATTTTCCGCCGCAGTTGGAAATCACATGTCGTGTGTGCACAGGCGAGGTACGAGTCGGTCGAGAGATTTGGGGGAGCTGAAATTATGTACAGAGATTAAGAATGTTACCGAAACGGAGAAGGGAGGGAACTACTCAGCACTAAAGGTTCCCCGAGCGGATCTGTGGTGGTACTGTGGAGGAAAAATATTGAGACCCGCCCTACCTCCGGATTGGAAAGGGATATGCGCAATTGAACAATTGGCAATTCCATTTACCTTGGCATTTGAGAAGGAAAAGATAGTAGGGAAAAAGGGAAGGGGTAAGAGATTACTGTTAGATACTTCTTTTGATGACAGGATTTATCTTGATTCGGTAGGAGTCCCTGGGGGAGTACCTGATGAATTCAAAGATCGTAACCAGATTGCAGCAGGCTTTGAGTCAGCTCTCTTTTGGTGGGTAACAATTAATAAAAATGTAGATTGGATAAATTACATTTTCTATAATCAACAGCTATTTATATATTATACAAGAGATGTGGTTAAAGGAATATCAGAACAGCTTGATGCGACAAGTAGGATGGCATGGGAAAACAGAATAGCCCTTGATATGATTTTAGCAGAAACAGGGGGTGGTGGTTTCGATCGTTACTTCCCTGATAGTAGTAGTCGGGGTGTTGGTGGCCATTGGCTGTTGTGTCATACCCTGCATACGAGGGCTCACCCAGATGCTGATTGAAACAGCCTTGTTGAAACAGATGCCCCTGAGAGGGAATCAGACAGAGGAACATTATCAACTAAATAATAAGGAGATGAGTGAGACTAAGATGGATGAAATCTCTGAAATGATGCTTGTGAATTTCGGGAACAATGTTTAAAAAAAAGGAGACAAAAATGCAGAAGATAACAGATAGTAATGAAAAGAAAAAGGGGAAATTGTGGAATATAAATGAATTAATGTTATTTCTGCAACTATAAATTCTGATACAGAACAGGAATGAGAAAATATATATTCAGCAAAAACAAAGGAGATGTTAGCATGAGACGTGATTACAGAACAATGGTGGATGTATGGGCAAACAGGAAGACATCTGTTTCCCCACTTACACGGAGACACAGGAACAAACCCTAATCAAAGAGGTCAAAGTGGCCTCTGGATGGAAATAGATGCTGATCGAAGAAAAGATATGCCTAATCAATAACCTACGGTAGACTGACGTCAAACACCCTTATGGGAGTCAGAGATAAGAGTTTGTCACGGACAAGACAGCATAAACAGAAGTTGTGGGATAAGTCTTAAGGAAATGAGTGACGTAAGTGAAGCAGAGACACATAGTAAAATGAGACAAAAATATGGGAATTTAAAATGTATAAATTGCAGAGTTGATTGGGGTTTGGTGTGTATTTTGTCAATGCCTTTCGAGGCGTCAGACATTACACCCACTTGCAGCTGTACAAATAAAACGACGCTGCTGTTTCAGATACTTGGTCTCGGACTGAAATTATTGATGTGAGTGGGCTTTGTTTCTCACATGGGGAAGAGAGAGTGGGGGAAGAGAGGGTGGGGAAGGAACAATGGGGAGAAGAGAGCAGGGGAGCGGGGGGATGAAAGCGGCGGAAGAGAGAGCGGGGGAAGAGAGATCGGAGAAGAGAGATCGAGGGGAAGAGAAAGAGGTGGGAAGAGAGAGTGGGGGGAAGAGAGATCGGGGAAGTGAGATCGGGGGAAGAGAGAGCGGGAGGAAGAGCGCGGTGAAGAGAGCGCGGGGAACAGAGCGAGGGAAGAGAGCGAGGGAAGAGAGCGGGGGTAAGACAGCGGGGTTAAGACAGCGGGAGAAGAGTGTGGTGGGAAGAGATCGGGGAAGAGAGCACGAGGGAAGAGAGAGCGGGGAAGAGAGGTCGGGGGGAACATAGATTGGGGGAAGAATGATCGGGAGGAAGAGAGCGCGGGGGGAAGAGAGATCGGGGGAAGAGAAGCGGGGAGAAGAGAGCGCGGGGGAAAGAGAGAGCGGGCGGGAGAGAGAGCGGGGGAAGAGAGAGCGGGGGAAGAGAGCGCGGGGGGAAGAGCGATGAAGACGGCTGGGGGAAGAGAGAGCATGGGGAACAGAGAGCTGGGAAGGGAGAGCGGGGAAGGGAGCGGCAGAAAGAGAGAGCAGGGGGAAGAGAGAGCGAGGGAAGAAAGAGAGGAGTGAAGAGAAAGCGGGACGAAGAGAGAGCGTGGCGAAGAGAAAGCGGGACGAAGAGAGAGCGGGACGAAGAGAGAGCGGGGTGAAGAGACAGTGGGGGAAGAGACACTGGGAGTAGAGAGCGGAGGGGAGCGCGGGGGTAGAGAACTGCTAGAGAGCGCGGGGAGAGAGCGCGGGGAGAGAGATAGGGGGAGAGAGCAGCGGGAGACGGATGGAGAGAGCAGGGAGTGAGCGCAGGGAGAGAGCGGGGGAGAGAGGGGAGGGCGAGAGAGTGATGAGGGCGAGAGAAAGGGGACGGTGAGGGGGAAGGGTGAGAGATGGAGAAAGGCGAGGGAGGTGAGGGAGAGAGGGGAGGGCGAGGGAGGGTAGGGTGAGATAGAAGGAAAGGGAAGAGAGTGGAGGGCGAGAGAGTGGAGGAATAGAGAGGTTCGGGAGTGAGAGTGGTGAGGGAGAGAGAGGGAGGGAGAGAGAGGGCGGAAAGAGAGAGGGGAGGGAGAGAGAGAGGGGAGGGAGAGAGAGGGGGAGAGAGAGAGAGAGGGAGGGTGAGAGAGAGGGGAGGGAGAGAGATGGGAGGGAGAGAGAGGAGAGGGAGAGGGAACGGGGAGAGAGGGGAGGGAGAGAGAGGGTGGCGAGAGAGAGAGGTGGGAGAGAGAGGGGGGAGAGAGAGGGGAGGGAGATATAATGTGGAGGGAGAGCGAGGCGTGAGGGAGAGAAAGAGGCGAGGTAGAGAGGGAGAGAGGAGGGAGAGAGAGGGGGAGAGAGAGAGAGGGGAGGGTGAGAGAGAGGGGAGGGAGTGAGAGGGGAGGGAGAGAGAGGGGGAGAGAGAGAGAGAGAGAGAGGGGAGGGTGAGAGAGAGGGGAGGGAGAGAGAGGGGAGGGAGAGAGAGGAGAGGGAGAGGGAACGGGGAGAGAGAGGGGAGGGAGAGAGAGGGTGGCGAGAGAGAGAGGTGGGAGAGAGAGGGGGGAGAGAGAGGGGAGGGAGATATAATGTGGAGGGAGAGCGAGGTGTGAGGCAGAGAAAGAGGCGAGGTAGAGAGGGAGAGAGGAGGGAGAGAGAGGGGAGGGAGAGAGAGAGGGGAGTGAGAGAGAGGAAAGAGAGAGGGGATTGAGAGGAGGAGGGAGGGAGAGGTGAGGGAGAGAGAGAGGGGAGGGTGAGAGAGAGGGGACGGTGAGACAGAGAGGAGGGTGAGAGAGAGGGGAGGGTGAGAGAGAGGGGAGGGAGAGAGAAGGAGGCGAGAGACAGAGGGGGCAGAGAGAGAGGGTAACGAGAGAGGGGGGGCGAGAGAGAGGGAGCGAGAGAGAGGGGGGAGAGATAGGGGGAGAGTGAGGTGAGAGACAGAGGGGGAGAGAGGGGGGAGAGAGGGAGAGGGGAGAGCGGGGGGAGGGGAGGGCGGAGAGTGTGAAGAGGGGGGAGATGGGAGAGGGGAGAGCAGGGAAAGGGGAGGGGGAGAGGGGAGAGAGGAGAGCGGGAGGAGTGGAAAGCGGGAAGAGGAAGAGAGAGGGAGGAAGAGAGACGGATGAAGAGAGAGGGGGTTGAGAGAGGGGTCTAGAGACAGGGTATAAAGAGGGGGGTAGAGAGAGGGGGTAGAGAGAGGGGCTTAGAGAGAGGGGGGGAGACAGGGGAGAGACAGGGGGACAGACGAGGGCAGAGCCGGGGGGAGAGGCGGGGGAGAGACGGGGGTGAGAGACGGGGGTGACACGGGAGAGAGAGAGGGGGACAGATGGGGAGAGAGACAGGGTGACACGGGGGAGACAGAGGGGAGAGACGGATAGAGAGGGTGAGAGACGGGGCTGAGGAACGGGGGTGAGAGACGGGGGTGAGAGATATGGTGAGAGACGGAGGGGAGAGACGGGGAGAGACGAGGAGAGACGGGGGTGAGACGGGGAGAGTCGGGTGAGAGAGATGGGTGAGAGAGAGATGGGTGAGAGAGAAGGGTGAGAGAGAGAGGTGAAAGGGGCGCGAGAGAGAAGGGCGCGAGAGAGTGGGGCGAGAGAGAGATGGGCGAGAGAGAAAGGGGCGAGAGAGAGGGGGCGAGAGAGAGTCGGGTGACAGAGAGTGGCGTGAGAGAGAGGGGCGCGCGAGAGAGAGAGGCGTGAGAGAGAGGGGTGCAAGCGAAACAGGGGCACAAGAGAGAGGGCCGCGAGAGATCGAGACGCAAGAGATAAAGACGCGAGAGTTCGGGGTGAGAGAGATAGGGGCGAGAGAGATGGGGCGAGAGAGAGGCGCGGGAGACAGGGTTGAGAGTGAGGGGGCGAGAGTGAGGGGGCAAAAGTGAGAGGGCAAGAGTGCGGGTATGAGAGTGAGGGGGCAGGAGAGAGGGGGCGAGAGAGAGGAGGCGAGAGAGAGGAGGCAAGAGTGAGGGGGCCAGAGTGGGGCAAGAAAGAAGGGGCAAGAGAGGGGGTAAGAGAGAGGAGGCAAGAGAGAGGGCGAAAGAGTGGGGACGAGAGAGAGGTAGAGGCGGGAGAGAGCGGGTCGAGAGACAGGGGCGCGTGAGAGAGAGGTGTCTCGAGAGAGAGAGACAGACAGACAGAGTGGGGCGAGCAAGTAGGTGTAGTGATAGGGGCGAGAGGGAGGGTAGAGAGAGGGTGGTGAGATTGGGGGAGGGAGAGGGAAGAGAAAGTGGAGAGAGAGGGAAAGGGGGAGAGAGAGAAAGGGGGAGAGAGACAAAAGGGAGAGAGAGAGGGGGTGAGAGTGAGAGAGGGGAGAGAGAGAATGGGAATGAGAGAGAATGGGGATGAGAGAGAGTGGAGAGAGTTGCGAGCAAGAGAGAGGGATGAGAGAGCGAGAGGGGGGTGAGAGAGAGAGAGAGGTGCAAGTGAGAGTGAGGGAAAGGATATGGAAATGAGAGAGAGAGAGAGACTGAGAGAGCAAGAGAGAGTGCCAGAAAGGGACGAAAGAGAGAGTGAGAGTGAGAAAAATAGATAGATCGAGAGGAGGGAGAGCAAGATAGGGAGAGATAGAGGGCGAGCCGTAGACAGAGTTGTGAAAGAGGTAAGCGAGGCAGAGTGAGAGTCCGGTGAGATAAAGGGATGATGTTGAGAGTGAGTGGGGGGTGTGAGAGAATGAGTGAGGGGAAGAGAGAGTGTGGGGTGTGAGAGAGAATGAGAGTGAGTGGGAGAGAGAGTGAATGAGAGTGAGGGGGTGAGAGGAAGAAAATGAAAGTGAGGGTGTAATAGAAGGGGTGTAGAGAGAGAGAGACAGAGAGAGAGACGGAGAGACAGAGAGAGACTGAGAAAGAGATAGAGAAACAGATAGAGAGACAGAGATAGAGAGACAAAGATAGAGAGACGGAGAGAGACAGAGACAAAGAGACAGAGAGTGAGAGAGAGAGAGTGAGAGATGTCTCAGGGAGGACCAGTACAGCAGAGGTGAGAGTAGGATGCTCACAAGATGGCGGAAATGACACCTAGAATGTAAATGCAACTTGCCCAGCTTTGTACCTATGTCCTGTCTACCAGCTGTAAATACAGTAGGCCACTAACTCCTCCCTGTGCTGTTTACTGTGAGTGATCTTATTGGCTGCAGGATTTACTGACGGCTCCAGGTCTCCCTCTCTATCTGTCTCTGGCTGACCAACCATGTTTGATGTGGTCATTAATGAGACAGGAGTTAGGAATTCGGCTAAGACAAGAACATCCTGATTGCCTACAGGAGACCGAGAAATACACAAAATGGGAAATTAGTTTTATGCCGTGAGGGATACACATGGAGAATGGCATGGAGTCCCACAGTTATCTGGAAAACCCCAGTCTCCATGCCTGGCCTGTGCTGCCTCGTCTCTCTGCAGTGGAGACTTCTGTTGGCTCAGGATCTGGAGTAGCTGCAACAGCGAGAGGCGCTGACAGAGGCAGCAATTAGACCCACACAGTGAGGGATACCACATGGAGAGAGACTGAGTGATATCATCAGAGTGCTGGAAAGTTTCAGAATCAATCAATGGTCATGATGAAAGGGCTTTGATTAATGGATCAGTACTCAGTGATGGTTGAGCTACGAGTGGGAGAGGTGATGGCCTCGTGTTATTCTCACCAGACTGTTCACCCAGAATTTAATGTCAGTGTCCGATATACTCATCTGACTGCTCAATATCCTTTAAGAAAGGAAATCTGTTGTCGACAGATTTCCTCTGTAATGCAAAGGCACTGTAATAATTTTGGGAGACTTCAGTCTTTGTGTAATTTGGGACAGTCACATTGGCAAAAGTGATGTTCTCCAAAATCCTGTTTGAATGTTTGTGTCAGTGTTTCTTTGAAGAACACATTGTGTAAATGGCCAGGGATGCGACTATCTCAGATCGACCATTGGGTGATGACGCTGAGTGAAGGAGTAATGTCACACTGAGATATCCTCTGGGAAATTGTAGTGTAGTGGAATTCAGTGAGATGATGGATTTTTAAAGTGACCATAAAGCACACCCTACAATCACAACCAAAGGCATTTACGCGTGTTTGAGAGGAGGACTGACCAAGGTAAAGAGGGGAAACAGTGAAGTGTATGGCTGGAAATGGACAGTGGAAATAATTTACAGTAATAGAGATGGACTGCACAGAAACAGAGCCTTCGATCCAACTGTCCGTGCCACTCACATATCCGAACACAATCTCATCTCATTTGTCAGCACTTGGCCCAAATCCCTCTCAGTCCTTCCTGTTCGCATACCCATCCACATGCCTTTTAAATGCAGTAATTGTACCAGCCTCCACCACTTCCTCTGGCAGTTCATTCCATACATGCACCACCTTCTGCCTGAAAAAGTTGTCCCTTAGGTTCCTTTTATATCTTTCCCCTCTCACCCTGAACCTAGGCCCTCCAGTTCTGGATTCTAGTACCTCAGGGAAAAGCCCTTGTCGTTATATCTACCCATGCCTCGCTTGATTTTATAAACCTTTACATGGCCACCCCTCAGCGTCAGACATCAGAGGGAAAATAGCCCCAGCCCATTCAACCTCTCCCTGTAGCTCAAATCTTCCAATCCTGGCAAAATCCTTGTAGATCTTTTCTGAACCCTTTCAATTTACACAACATCCTTCCGATAGGGAGGAGCCAAGAATTGCATGCAATATTCCAAAAGTGGCTTATCCAATGTCCTGGACAGCCACAAGATGTCCCAACTCCACTACTCAATGCTCTGATCAGTAAATGTAAGCATACCAAACACCCTCTCACTATCCTATCTACCTGCGGTCCTCCTTTCAAGCAACTATGAACCTGCACTCCAAGGTCCCTTTGTTCCGAGGACCTTAACATTAAGATGTATTTTTCCAAAATGCAGCATCTCACATTTATCTAAAGTAAACTCTATCTGCCACTCCTCAGCCAATTGGCCCATCTGATCACGAACCCAATGTAATCTGAGGTAACGTTTTTCACTGTGCACAACACCTTCAATTTTGGTGTCAACTGTAAACTTACTAACTATACCTCCTATGTTCACATCCAAATAATTTGTATATATAATGAAAATAATAGCTCCAGCATTGATCGTTGTGGCACACCACTTCACAGATCTCCAGTCTGAAAAGCAACCCTCCACCACCATCTTCGAGCCATTCTGTATCCAAATAGCCAGTTCTCCCTTTATTCCATGCGATGTAAGCTTGCTCCCCAATCTCCCATGGGGAAGCTTTTCGAACACCTTGGTGAAGTCCATATCGGTCACATCCACCGCTTTGCCCCCATCAATCCTTTTTGTTACTTCTTCAAAAAAACAATCAATTTCTTGAGACATGATTTCCCGCGCACAAAGCTATGTCCCTTTTTTGCCGTCCTGATTTCCCTCTTTATTATACTCCTACTGCCTTTCCACTGCCTTTCCAAACACATGCAAATCTTATCCCTCAGGATTCCCTCCTTCAACTTGCCCAACACTGACGTTAGGCGAACCGGCCTGCCGTTCTCTGGCTTTTCCTTACCACCTTTCTTAAATAGTCGCTCCACGTTAGCCAACTTCCAGCCTTCTGGCATCTCACCTGTGATTATCGATGACACAAATATCTCAGCAAGAGGCCCAGCAATCACTTCCCTAGCTTCCCACAGAGTTCTATGGTACACCTGATAAGGTCCTGGGGATTTATCAACCTTTCTACACTTCAAGACATCCAGTACCTACTCCTCTGTAATGTGGACACTTTTCAAGATGTCACCATTTATTTCCCAACATTCTATATCTTCCATGTCCTTCTCTGCAGTAAATACTGATGTAAAATACTTGTTTAGTATTTCCCCATCTCCTGCAGCTCTACGTGCCTTACTGAACGTCGAGGACCCTATTCTCTCCCTAGTTACCATTTATTCCTTTATGTATTTATAAAAACCCTTTGGATTCTCCTTAACTCTATTTGCCAAAGTTATTTTATGTCCTTTTTTTGCCGTCCTGATTTCCCTCTTTATTATACTCCTACTGCCTTTCCACTCTAAGGATTCACACTATCTCTCCTGTCCATACCTGACATATGCTCCTTTTTCTAACTAAAACCTCAGTTTCTCTAATCATTAAGCGTTCTCCACACCTCCCAACCTTTCCTTTTTCCCTAACAGGCATACGTCTCCTGTCTTGGGACTGCAGCTATCCTATTTCGGAAGGCTTCTCAGTTCCCAATGATAAAGCTTTCATTCTCTCAAAATGGAAAATCCCCGATTCCTGCATCTAGCAAAACTGCCACTTGAAAAGAATGGGGGAAAAAGAACATTCCAAATGAAGACTTTGATGAGGTGAACTCTGCTCAGTCACATAGACCTGGAGGTTACCACATGCACGGAGAGTGCTTTGTACCAGAGCAGCACTAGGTCACTGTCAGGGACACAGTCAGAACAGCAAATAGATTCACATCTGAGATCACATCTCCCAGCCTGGGAACCTAAAGCTGTGCTTAGCCATTCTGGCCAATATTTGTATAAATAGGACAGCGAGATCAGCCCAATAGTCCGATCAAAAACAGTAAGACATTCAAATTTAAACATCCTGCAGGTTCAACAACCCATTCCCGGTTACTCCTGCAGGCTCTAAGAATCCCGTTCCCTCTAACCTCCTGTAGGATTGACATCCATTCCTACATTTGTACCATCCTACAGGTTCTACAGCCCTTCCTACGTCCGTAACATGACCCGGACTCTAGAACCCTTCCTTCCTCTGCAATGTTCCCCAGAAGGATACTGAAGGACGATGGCAGTTACAGAGATAGTGAGGGATATCAGGACAGAAGAATTTTGCAGATATTAGGAATATTGCAATAGAAAAAAGAAACTTCAGTAATTCTGAGGGTTGCATGCTAATATAAGAAATTTCAGAGCTGAGGTGGATTGTCAGGACTTGAAAAGGTTTCACAGTTTATGAGTGCTGTAGGGTTTGGAGGATGTTGCCAAGATAGGGAGGGTTTAAGATTGAAGGATTCCACAGGCAAATTTTACAGGAAAACATCAGGATTCTTGACAGTGTGGAGGAACAGAAGAATATTGAGTTCAAAGACCATAGATCTCTCAAAGTTGCCATTTAATTTGATAGCCTTGTTCAGAATGTATATGATGTATTGGCTTTCATTAGCAGGGTGATTGAGTTTAAGAGCCATGAGGTTATGCTGCAGCTCTATCGAGTCCTAGTTAGACAACACTTGGTATACTCTGTTCAGTTCTGGTTGCCTCATTATCAGAAAGTTGTGGAAGCTTTAGTGAGGTTGCAGAGGAGATTTATCAGGATGCTGCCTGTACTGGAGGGCATGTCATTTGAAGAAAGAGTGTGCGAGATCAGGCTTTTCTCATTGGAATGAAAAAGGATGAGAGGTGACTTGTTGGAGGTGCACCAGATGATGAGAGGCATAGATAGAGTGGATAGACAGAGACTTTTCCCATTGTGAAAAATGGCTATAATGCGGGGAATAAATTGAAGGTGATTGGAGGAAGTTTCATGGAAATGTCAGAGGTAGTGCTGTACACAGAGGGTGGTGGGTGCGTGGAATGCACTGTCAACAGTGGTAATCGAGTCAGATGCATTAGGGACATTTCAGTCAGTCTTGGATAGGCACCTGGATGATAGTTAAATGTAGGGTATGTTGGTTAGTTTGATCTTATAGTATGATAAAAGGTCAGCACAACTTTGAGGGCCGAAGGGCCTTTACTGCGTTGAACTGTTCTATGTTCCAAACAGGAAGGGTTACAGAAAATTGGAGAGGATGGGATCCGAATGAAGATATACAAATAGGAAGGGTTTGCGAGGATTGTCGGAGGTAACAGAGACAGCAATGGTCTGATCTGGAGCAGAGGACCCAGATTGGGTGGGATGTGGGGACTGGAGGTGGTTTCACAGAAAGGGAGGACCAGAGAGCCACCGGGTGTTACAGAAATGCAGAGAGGTGTAGGGCCTTCAGGAGTTTGTGGAGATGGGGAGGTTGGGAGGGATGGAGTTGTTTGCATAGATAGGGATGTTGGTAGGATGGAGCGGTTTACACAGACAGCCGTGTTCTTGGTGAATGAAGCCGATTATGGCGATCAAGACGGTTAGATAGATTGGAAGAAAAATAGATATATGAAGAGCAGTTGTGACTGAAGATGTTTATAGATATAGAAAGGCTTAGGTTCTGGAGATGATTTGCATATGGTGGGTGTGGAATTGGGCAGATATTTCAGGATATAAGCACAGCAATTTAGGTGAAGACGGTTTCATAGGTAAGGGAGCATTTGTAACCTCCTCCAGTTTGGTCAAAGTGGGAAGGGTTGTAGGCAGTGTGACGTTTACACAGATGGAGTGTAAGAGCTGGAGAATGTTATTGAAATGAGGAGATAGATGGAGAAACTGGAGGAGTTTACATTGACAGGGCGGGAGATAGCAACGGGAGGATGTTACACAGATAGCGAGTCTTTTCAGAACTGGAGCAGGAGAGTAACAGGCATTGGAGTGAGTTCTGCAGATCAGGAGTGCTGCGAGGACCTAAGAGATTATAAGATCTCCACATATTGATCGTGTCTTTTGGGCTGGAAGAAGATACGGATAGCTTAGATCCACTGTATGCTTCTTCATTTGTCGGACAAAGCTGCAATGTCCCTCATCAGCGAGGCATCCCTAAACCTGTCCGCTTTTCCCTTCACTCTAACAGTGACATATTGACCCTAGATCTTTGAGATCACGCTTTTGCCAGTTGTTGCTTTTTCTTCAAACAGACTCACCCAATCGACGACAGTAATGATGTGGACGAGCCTGTGTTGAACTGGGGTGCACAAAGTTAAAAGACACAACACCAACTTGCAGTCCAGCAGGTTCATTTGGAGGCACTAGGTTTCAGAGCGCTGCTCCTTCATCAGGTGGTTGTGCAGCACAATCATAAGACACAGAATTTATTGAAACAGGAAAGCAATGTAATGGAATGTAATATCAACAAATTTAGTTTAAGCCTTTCATCTTTTAGAATGATCACCTGCGCTTCGAAAGCTAGTGCTTCGAAATAAACCTGTTTTACTATAACCTGGTGTTGTATAATTTTTAATTCACCCAATCAACAACTGCTCGATCCTGCCTAATTATCCCAAAACTGGCCCTGCTCCAGTTAAACACTTTAATCTATCGACCTGTCTGATATTTTTCCATAGCTATGTTAAAACGCAGACAGTTGTGGTCACTGGACCCAAAGTGCTTTCTGACTGACACTTCAGTCACTTGCTAGACCTCGACCCGCCTGAGTCGAGATCAACCCTCGACATATTGATTTGGGAAACGTTCTTGGCCACATTTGACAAATTACACCCCATCCAGGCCTTTTTATACTATGGGTGGCCCAGTAAATCCAGGGGAAATTAAACTCAAACCAATACAACTCTATTAAATATTCCTATCGGTCACTGCAACCTCTCTACATATCTGCTCTGCACATATCTGCTGGCTATTTGGGGGGCAAAAACTCCATTCCAGCAGACTTACCATCCCCCTTTTTGTTTCTAACGTCTAAATATATGGCCGCATTTGATTATCCTTTAAGTGTATCCTCACTAAACACTGTTGTCTTGTCCTCACATATCAAAAGGACAACTCCACCCCCCTCACTTACTTGTCCTTCTCTCCCACCTGTAGTTTCTGTATCCTGGAACACTAAGCTGCCGGTCCTGCCCTTATCCTGAAGAAAGATTCCTGAAGAAGGGCTCATGCGCGAAACGTCGATTCTCCTGCTCATTGGATGCTGCCTGACCTGCTGCGCTTTTCCAGCAACACATTTTCAGCTCTGCCCTTATCTCAGCCATGTTTCTGTTATGGCTGGAATATCGCAGTTCCCAGAGAGAATCCATGGTCTGAGCTCATTTGCCTTACCAGGCAGGCCTCGTGCATTGTCAGTCAGCCCACTAAGCAACCCCTCCCACCCAAGCCCCCCAAGGGATACTGGGGATACTGGTGCCCCTCTGGTTCAAGTCCAACCCGTTCCCGCTTTTCAGGTCACCTCTACCCCAGAAGAGATCCCAATGACCCAAGAACTGAAAACCCTGCCCCCCTACGCCTGTTCCTCAGCCACACATCAGTCCGGCCTATCTTTCTGTTTTAATCCTCACTGGCATGTGGCGCTGGGAGTAATCTGGAGATCACTACCCTGGAGGTCCTGCTTTTTAACTTCTTACCTAACGCCCGATACTCATTTCACAGGATACTATCCCATTGTGTACCTCTGCCTTGTGGATTGATGTGCACAATAACCTCTGGCTATTCACCCTCCACCTTCAGAATGTTCTGTAACGACTCGGAGAAACCCTTGACCCTGGTACCCAGCAGGCAGCACACCATCCTGGTGTCACTTCTGCAGCCACACAGTCTCATGTCTGTCCCCCTCACTACTGAGTCTCCGATAATTAGACAGGATGTGGCAAACAGAGACTGGCATGAACTACCTGCAGTTAGGCTATATTTGGAAAGTGGAGTATTTTAAAGATACAGTGAGAATTCATGGCCAGTGTGTTCATGAAGAGGAAATGACACAGACAGCAAGTCTAGCGAATGCTGATCAAGTGATATCGTGAGTTTGATAAAGAAAATACAGTGCAATAAAATCAGGTGAAGCCCTTCACAATTATATAGAGTGCAAGCGGGTCCTTAAAAATGAGGAGCAAGCAATGGCCATGAAACCTCCTTGGCAGACACTATTAAGGAAATGTCACAAGCTATTTGATGGCTATATTCAGAGTACAAATTTTCCCAGCAAAAGAATGGGGGCTGTTAGCAACCAAAGGGACAATCTGTGCATGGAGCCAGGGGAAGCAGGTGAGGTCTTCATGAATACTTCCCATCTGTATTCACACAGGAGCAAGGCATTGTAGCCGGGGATTTCAGTCGGAATGGTGAGATTTTGGATCATGGTAAGATCAATAAGGAGGAGCTATTTAATGTTTTCACAGGCATAAAGGTCGAGAAATCTCAAGTGCCTAATGAAATGTATCCCAGGCTGCTATGGGAGGAAAGGGAGGAGATGCTGGGGCGCTGCTGGATATATTTAATACTTTGCTGGCCGCAGGTGAAGGGCCGAATGACTGGAAGATTGCCAATGTGGTTCCTTTGTTCAGGAAGGGCAGCAGGGATAGTCCAGGTAATTACAGAGCAGATAGTCTGATAGCAGAGATAGGGAAATTATTGGAAACTATTCTGGGGGACATAATGAATCAATAATTGAAAACGCAGGGATAAATTGGGGATAGTCAGCATCGATTTAGTAGACGAAGATCCTGACTTACGAATTCAGTTGAGTTTTTTGAAATGGTGTCTGAAAATGTTGATGAGGGCAGTGCAAATAATGTGGTTTACATGGAATCGAATAAGGCCTTTGACAAGGGCCCACATGGAAGCTGTTCCAAAAGGGAAGAGCCCATGGGATCCAAGGCAAGTTGGCAAATTGGATCCAAAATTGGTGGAGGGTTGCTTTCATGATTGGAAGCCTTCGTCCAGCGGGTGTACCACAGGGATCTGTGCAGGAACCATCGCTGGTTATTATGTACATTAATGAATTGAATGTGAAAGCAGAAGGTATCATTATTAGGTTTGCAGATGACATGAAAAGTGACAGTGTTGTCCACAGCGAGGGGGATGGTCTCAGGCTACAGTCTGAATGTTGAGGCTGGGACAGAATTTCAAGAGAGTAATTTAAATAGACAAGGCAGGCAAGAGCACAGTAGGCAGTGAGCGAAACCTCATCAATTAAACTACTTTATTTCAACTCAACAGACCTAACAGGTAAGGCAGATGAGCTTGGTGCATGGACAGGAACATGAGACTGAGACACCACAGGTATGCCAGAACCACCTGAGGGAGGGACAGGACTGGCAGCTCAATGTTCCAGGGCACAGATTCTAGAGGACGAAGAGAACAGGAGGTGAGAGAGGAGGGAGAGTGTAGTTTTTGGGCAGTGAAATATCACTGCACCATTTAGAGAGGCTATTGCTGTGCAAACAACAGTGAAGCTATAATAGTGAAATTGAGATATGAGAATGGGTCATCAGTTTGATATGACTGCACTACAGGTCCGCAACAGTCAGCAGGAAATTGAGCAGCAAATATGTCGGGAGATCTCAGATATCTGTAAGGATAGGGTTGTAATGGTCAGGGATTTTAACTTTCCAAATCTAGACTGGGACTGCCAGAGTGTTCAGAGCTCGGATGGGAGGGATTTGTTCAAGTAAACTCTCTCAGTCAGAATGTCAATGGTCAGACTGCAGGAAGGAGTAAAACCTGACCTCCCCTTGGGAAACAAGGGAGGGAAGGGGACTGAGTTGTTAGTGTGGCAATACTTTGTCAAAGTGACCACAATTCTATTAGTTTAAAATAGTGATGGAAAAGAAGAGGCCTGATCCACAAGGTTAAAGATCAAAACTGACCTTGCCTCAAACCTGAAGCTATGAGTCAAGAGCTTTTAACAATTGATTGTGGAGGCTATTTGCAGGAAAAGGAACGTCAGGCAGCTGGGAAAATTTCAAAAGAGAGCTAAAGTGAGATTTCAGGGTCAGCATATTCCTATTAGTGTGCAGGACAATGCTGACACAAGTGGGAAACACTGGATGACAGGGTGTATAGAGATTCTAGTCAAGAAAAAGGGGGTACGTGTCACATATAGCCAACTGTATTAAGGCAATCCCTTGAAGAAATAATACACTGAAGTCGGAAATCAGGAGGGCACAAAGGTGACCACAAAAAGCTTTGGCAGATCAGGCTGAGGAAAATCCAAAGAGATTGGACTTGAATATTGACAACAAAAGATTAACTAGGGACAGAATATGGCCTCATAAAGATCAATGAGGCCATCCATGTGTGGAACCACAGGAGATGAGTGAGATCCTGAACAAAAATTTCACGTTTGAACTTATTGTGGAGAAAGATTTGGGAAGTCAGGGAAATAAACAGTGATGTATTCAAAAGGGTCCACATTAGAGGACAAGAGGTGCTGGGGTTTATAAAAAGGTGCATAAAAAAGACAAATCCTTGGGAGCTAATCAAATATATCCCAGGACGTTGTGGGAAGTGCGGGAAGAAATTGTGGGGCCCCTTAAAGAGATATTTCTCTCACTGACAGCCAAGGGTGATGAGCTGGGATCCTGTAGGGTGGCGGCGAATAAAAGGCCATTGACGAAAGACCATTGAGAATGTGGAAGCGATTCTGTGGGACAGGGGTTACATGCAATTGGAAAGGCAAGGATTGATTAGGGATAGTCGGCACAGCTTTGTGTAGATAAAATAGCGTCCCTCAACCATGATTGGTTTTGCTGAAGAGTTGACCGAGAAGATAAATGAAGGCAGAGCAGTAAATGTTGTCTATACTGACGTCAGCAAGGCCTTTGACGGGATTGGGTGTGGTACACGAGTTAGTAAGGTTAGATCACATGGGATCAGGGAGAGCTAGCCGAACGGACACAAAATTGCCTTGACTGTAGGAGACAGAGGGTGGTTGGCGATGGTTGTTCTTCACCCTGGAAGCCTATGACCAGTGGTGGATTCACTTTAATGCATCAATTATATGCACGATATGTTTCAGAGTGTAGAAGTCATTGTTAATGAGTTCGTGGATACCAAAATTAGTATTAAAGCGGGCAGGAAATACAGTTATTGAAGCTTATCTTGATCAACTGAACCAGTGGGTCAAGGAATGAAAGATGGAGTTTAATTCAGGTATTGGATTTTGTGAAGAAAAAACAGGGAGGACTAACACAGTTAACGGTAGGGCCCTGGGAAGTGTTATCAAACAGAGAGAGACTATGGGATGGAGTTATATTGTTCCTTGGAAGTGGACATGGTGTTAAAAGCAGAATTTGGTACCACCACCCCTCATGGGTCAGAGCAATGAGTACATGAGTTGGTACATCATGATACGGCTGTATAATACATTGCTGGTCTCTAGATGGAGTATTGCATAGAATTCCGATCCTCCTGCTTCAGGAAGCAATTTCTGAAACTGTAAATGGAGCAAAGATTGACGAAGATGTTACTGATATTGGAGGGTTTGACTTAGAAGGATAGGCTGGTTAAGCTGGAAAAAGAAATCGGAGGGACGAGATAGCTTTGGCAGAGAAATCTAAGGACAATCCAAAGAAACTCTACAGAATAAAGTACAAATTCGAGACTGAAAAGACAATAGGGCACCTCAAATTTCCGTAAGGCCATCCATGTGTGGAACCACAGGAGATGGACGAGATCCTAAATGAATATTTCATGTCAGAACGTACTGTGGACAAAGACTGGGAAACAAAGGAAAACAAGCTGTAATGACCTGAAAAGAGTTCCCATTACAGAAGAGGTGGTGCTGGAGGTCTTAAAACACAAAGGTATCCCAGAACATTGTAGCAAAGTAGTGGCGGGAACCCTAGCAGAAATATTCGTATCGTTGTCCGTCATATTTCCATTGGGTGTAGGTGCCTGAGAGGTGACTTTATAACGGTTTGTAAACCATGACGAGTTGAGGTAAAGCGAATAGCTTAGGTCTTTTCTGTAGGGTAGGGGAGTCCATAGCAAGATGACATAAATGTGAGGTCGGAGAGGAAAGACATAAAAGGGATCAGAGGAGAACAATTTGCACACACACGATGGTGCACGTCTTGAATGAGATGCCAGGGAAATGGTAAAGTACAATTACACCATTTAAAAGATATTTGGGCAGATACATGGAGAGGAGAAGGTTTGCAGCGATATGGGTCAAATGCAGAGAAATGTTACTTGTTCACGAATCTTGGTCAGTCTGCACTTGTTGGATTGAAGGAACCGTTTCTGTGCTGCATGGTTCTGTCTCCAGTTATTGGATGGGGAGACTACCGAGCCAAGGCATGTTGTAGACATAAAAGCAACTTACATCTACAGGGATGGTAGTCTGGAACGCAGGACGTTTCGAATATGTGGAGGAATTATCAGGAAGGGATGAGGTTACAGGAACAGGAACAGTTATAGCAGTTAAAAGTTATTGAAGACACTGGTCCATGAGACATGCCAAAGATACAACGTTGGAGAGGGAACACAGAACAGAAAGATCCCAGGCAGCATGCCCACCCTATCGTGTGAGGTCTGCTTTCACCTCTATTGTCCTGATGCTCACTAAGACAGCACAGGCCTGGATTGATAACTGTGAACTCCCGATGCTGTCTCAGTACAACATAACTTACAGCAGGGGGTGTGCCTGTACTGTGCTCACTCTCCAGCACTGTAACTGTCATGTCCTGTTAGCCATTGTTTTGTTTCTCTCTCATTGCTCTCTGTCCTGTGCACTGAGTGATCTTACCTCACTGCAGGATTTATTGAAGGCTCCACATCTCCCTATCCTTTGTCTCTTTGGCTGACCAATCATCTTCAGTGAGGTGAGAATATTGAGTCAGGACCTTCCTAAGAACCAACAGGAGACACAGAAACATACAGAATGGGGAATTACACTGATGCAGTAGGGTTCCACACGGATAATGGCGCTGAGTCCCACAGAGATCTGGAAGATCCCAGTCTCCATCCCTGGCCTGTGCTGCGTCGTCCAGCTGGAGTGGAGAATTCTGTTGGCTCAGGATCTGGAGTAGCTGCAAGAGCGAAAGACACTGACATAAGCAGCAATTAGACCCACACAATGAGGGATACCACATGGAGGGAGACAGAGTGATATCACCAGAGGGCAGGAAGATTTCAGGATCACACAACTGTATAGGAAGAATGGGTTTAGCTTCATGATGCCCTGGTAATATCTGGTCAGGAATGAGTAAGCAAAGTGATGGCCCCGAGCTATTATTGCTAGAGCATGTATCCAAAACCTCAGCTAATGTTCAGGGACAAGGGTCTGAACCCCACCAGAAATGGGGAATTTGAAATCAATATTTTTAAAAATAATAATGAACAATCTACAAGTAAATATGAAACCATTGCTGATGGACAAAAAAACCCAACACTTGTCCTTGAGAGAAAGACATCTGCCCATCCTCACGTGGTCTGCAGGATATACCTACAGCAAAGTGTTTGCCTCTCAATTACCCTCTTAAATGGCCGAGGAAGTTACTCAGCTCAAGGGCTGGGCAAGAAAGGCTGGTCAGCCAGACACACCCACATCCCAAAACTGATTTAATAAATAATCCATTAGGATGGTCCTACTGGAGCAGTGCTGGGATCAGTGACCTGGCCAATTACGTCGGTAGGTTAATGGACAGGGCTTTAAACTGACAGAGAGGATGCAGGGACAGGGCTCAGGTGAAATGAGCTTTCCAAATTCAAAGAGAAAAGGTAAAGCATCGGAACAGCATTGGAGTGTGGCTGAAGACAAGCAGAAAGGAACAGGAAGGGACAGAGTTTAGCTAGAAATGTACATTAGCGAATCGATTTCTGACAAGAAATTGTGGGAAAGAGTAAATTATGAGATTTTTTCGAAATGATAAAGTCTTTTCAATAAAGTAGATGCATTTGTGACACAGTGATACACGAGATTTAGACACCAGTGAGACATGGTTACAGTGCAAACAAAAGATGGAACATATATATTCAATGGTTCACAACCTTGCAGAAACTCAGGCAAAATGGGTAACACTAACAATAATATTCAACAAAGGCATCACAGAGAAAGCATTTGGCCGTAGATCATGAAGTAGAGTCAGTCTGAATGTAAATTCTGGCTACTACTTGCTAAGGGCACAAGCAGCAGAACACTTTTAGCCACCGAACAACATTTCATAGCTCATCACTGCATTACACAGGAACTCATTGGAATTTTTTAATAAAGGCATTGTTATAATGCTTGGAAACTTTGATATTGGTATAATCTGGGACAGTCACACTGACAACAGTGATAGTGGAAGTGGAGTTTGCAGGGTTTTTTGTCTTATTTTTGAGTAACACATTGTGCAACTGGCAAGGGACGTAACTATGTCAGATTGTGTGATGAAACGTAGTGGATGAGTAATTCCACCTGAAGAGGTCCTCCGGGAAATTTTGGTAAAGTGTAGTTTAAAGGAATATAAAGTTTTAAAGTGAATCACAGAAAGGACACGCTGCAATTAGAAATAAAAATAGCCAATTACATGAGTTTGAGAGGATAACTGACCAAGGTAAACAGGGGAAACACACTGAAACATGGGTCTGCAAATGAACAGTGGAAAACTTTTGAAGGAACAGTGTAAAACACATTCCATTTAAACAAACAAAACCTCAGCAAGAAATTCCCACCCGTCCCTCACTCAGGACAAAATGGATCATATTAGATTATTAGGCTGAGAAGGTCACCAAAAATTATTTAAAATCCTGAAGTGAGAGAGTGTTTTAGGATTACGTTTTAAAGAGTTTGCAAACGGTCTGCTAGCAGGAGGAGGGCAATGGGAAGGGGAATCATTACCAAGGTAGGAACAGGGAGAGGTGAAGATGCTGGAGATGGTGAGAGTGTTACAGAGACTGGTCAGGGCCTGAACGGTGTTACAAAGCCAATACGGATTGCTGCAGCTGGACGGGTTTGCAGAGGTAGGAAGGGACAACAGGCTGGGGCTGTTTTCCCTGGAGCGTGGGAGGCTGAGGGGTGACCTTATAGAGGTTTACAAAATTATGATAGACATGGATAGGATAAATAGGTAAAGCATTTTCCCTGGGGTCTGGGAGTCCAGAACGAGAGGGCATAGGTTTAGGGTGAGAGGGGAAAAATATAAAAGAGACATAAGGGGCAACTTTTTCACGCAGAGGGTGGTACGTGTATGGAATGAGCTGCCAGAGGAAGTGGTCGAAGCTGGTACAATGCAACATTTAAGAAGCATTTGGATGGGTATATGAATAGGAAGGGTTTGGAGGGATATGGGCCGGGTGCTGACAGGTGGTACTAGATTGGGTTGAGATATCTGGTCGGCATGGACTGGTTGGACCGAAGGGTCTGTTTCCATGCTGTACATCTCTATGACTCTATATGCATTTTTATTTATTCATTAATAGTATGAAGATGTCACTGATTGGACAGCATTCTTTGCCCGAATGCTAATCGTCCAGATGGCAGCTCAGAGTCAGCCATACTGCCTTTGGGTCTGGAGTCGCATGTAGGCCAGACCAGGTTAGAATATCAGATGTCCTTCCCTAAAGGAGGTAAGTGAACCTGATGAGTTCTTCCGACTGATCAACAATGCTTTAATGGTGGCCTCACCAATGTCTTGTACAGATACACCATGACATCCCAACTCCTACTCTCAATGCTCTGACCAATGAAGGTAACCATCCCAAACTCCTGCTTCACCAGCCTGTCTACCGGTGTTGCCACTTTTAAAGAACTGTGTACCTGCATCACTGGGTCATTGACTGACAACCCAGGGCCCGAATATTAACTGCATAATTCCCACCCTGGTTTGTTCACCAAAATGGAAGACTTCACTTTTATCTAATTAATCACCATCTGCTATTCTTCAGCCCACTATTCATCTGTTGTATCATAGATAACCTTCTTCACTGTCCACTTTACCATCAATCTCAGTGTCACCTAAAAAAACTGACTTACCAGGAAACCAATACTCCCATCCAAACGACAAACAACAGTGGGCCCACTACACCGCTAGTCACATGCCTCCAGTCAGAAAAACAACATGTGTCCCATCACCTTCTGTCTCCTACCATCAAGCCAATTTATGTATCCAGTTCCCTCGCTCCTCCTGAATGCCATATCCTTTTACATTGATCTGAGCTTATTACCCAGTTTACCATATGGAATGTAGAACACAGAACAGTGCAGCACAAGATCCTTTGGCCTTTTATAGGTCAGTAAGACCTTCCTAAACAACATACCTTCATTTTATTATCGTTTATGTGCCAATCAAAACTATATTAAATGTCCCTAATACATCTAATTTTACTGCCACCGCTGGCGGTGCATTCTACCCACCCACCACTCTATATCTAACGGACCTACCTCTGAAATCTCCCCTTAACCACCTGCTCATCATTTTAAGATTATACCACCTTGCAATGACTATTTATGTCATGAGGGAAAAATTCACTCTCTCTGTAACTCTCATCATCTTGTTCACCTCTACTATGTCACCCCTCGCTCTTCTCCACTCCAAGAGAAGAGCCTTAGCTCCACCAACCTTTCTTCATAAGGCATGCTCTCCAGTCCACGCATCGTCTTGGCAAATTTCCTTTTTACCCTCTCTAAAGCTTCCACATCCTTTCTGTAATTTGGGGACCAGAATCAAACACAATATTCCAAATGGGGTCGAACCAGGGCTCCACAGAACTGCAGCATAACCTCACGGCTTTAAAACACAATCTCCAAGCTCGTGAAATCCACCACAATGTATTCGTTCTTAACAAGCCTATCAGCTTGGGTGGCAACGTTGAGGGATCTATTGACTTGGGACCCAAGATCTCTCTGTTCCTGCACACTGCCAAAGATCCTGCCTTTCACCCTGCATTCTGCAATCCAATTCAATCTTCCAAAATGACTGACTCCACACTTTTCCAGATTGACCTCCATCTGCCACTTCTCAACCCAGCTCTACAGCCTGTCAATGTCCCGTTGCAACCTAAAACCGCCCTCCACACTATCCACCACTCCACCAACCTTCGTGTCATTGGGAAACTTACTAACCCACTCTCACATCCAAGTCATTCAAAAACTCACAAAGAGCAGAGGTTCTGTCACCACTCCCTGCAGAAACCCACTGGTCACTGAGCTCCAGAATGAATGCTTTCCATCTATCATCACCTTCTGTCTTCTGAAGGCCAGTAATTCCACATCCAGACAGACAGGTCTCCCTGTATCCCATGCCTATGTACTTTCTGAAAGAGTCAAAAAGGTGTTTTTGTCACATTCTCAAAAGATGCAATAAGATTTGTGAGGCATGACCTGCCCCTAACAAAGCTATGCTGACTGTCTGTAATCAAACTATGGTTTTCCAAGGAATCATAAATCCTGTCTCGGAGTCCTCTCCAATTATCTGCACATCACAGACATAAGACTGACAGGTCTGTAATTACCAGGATTATCCATATTCCATTTCCTGAACAAGGGAACAACATTTGCCAACCACCAATCTTCTAGTACGACTCCAGTGAACAGCGAGTGTGCAAAGGTCATCGCCAATTGCGCAGCAATCTCTTCCCTCGCCTCCTGTCGTAATTTTGGGCATATCCAATCTGGTTCAGCAGACTTATCTATCCTTATCTTTTACAAAATCCTGAACACATCCACCTTCTTAACATCCACCTGTTCACAGACATCAGTCCTTTTCATGCTGTCCTCACAAATTACAAGGTCCCTCTCCGCAGTGAATACTGAAGCATAGTATATATGAAGGACCTTCCCTACCACCTCTAACTTCAGGAACAATTTCCCTCCACTATCCCTGATCGGCACTACCCTCACTCTGGCCATGCTTTTGTTCCTTACATAAGTGGAGAATGCCTTATGGTTTTCCTTAATCCTTCCCAACAAAGCTTTTTCATGCCCCCTTCTAGTTGTCCTAAGTCCATTCCTCAGTTCCTTCCTGGCTACCTTTAGAAAATCGCTAGATTTGGCCCTACACTTCCATATCAGCCCTTCAAGCAGTACCCACCAAGACTCATTTCCCCACCCTATTACTACCCATTTGCCCTGACTAATGCGTCAAACCTATACATCCGCAATCACCATGGATTATTTCGCATGGGTGAGTCACTGAACATGCACATCCTTAGGCTGTGGGAGGAAACCGGAGCACCTGGAGGAAACCCACGCTGACACGGGGAGAATGTGCAACTCCACACAGACTGTTGCTATAGGCTGGAATCGAAATGGAGTCCGTGGTGTTATGAGTTATTTAACCACTGAGCCATCGTGCTGCTCCATGTTACCTTCCAGAAACCTATCTGGCCCTTGCTTTCTCAATCTTAAGTAAGCTTCCTTCTTCCTCTTAACTAGATATTCTACATCCCTTCGAACCCTGTCAAATGCTTTGCTGATGTCCATGTGGTCAACACTGACTATCTATCTCTTGGCCATCTCCTCGAAGAGTCAATCCGGTTTGTGAGACACTAATCTAAAGACTATCTTTAATCAGCCCTTGCCTTTCCAAATATTAGTAGCTCCTTTCTTTCAGAATCTCCTCCAACAACATACCCATCACTGGGTTCACTGGGCTGTAATTTCATGGCTTTTCCCTGTAACTCTTAAGTGATGTAACAGCATTATACCCCCTCCAGTCTTCCGGTACCTCACGGTGTCAGTTGATAATGTAAATATCTCTGTTAGGGACACTGCAACCTCTTCCATAGCTTCCCACAATATTCTAGCATAGACAGAACAAGACACTGAGAATTGATCTAAATTATTTGTTTAAAGATTCCAGCACTTTCACTTCCCTGTTGAGGATTCTTTCTAAGACATCACTATTTATTTCCCTACGTTCCCGAGCTTCCATGTCTTCCACCACAATAAATACTGACAAGATTGTTTTTGTCCAATATCTCACCCTTCTCCACTGGTTCCACACAGGGATGATCTTATTGATCTTTAAGGGGCCCTGTTCTCCAACGAGTTACTTTTTAGTTCTTATTGAAACTTGCATAAAGGTTTCTGAAATTTAAATACACCATATCCCCCATACCATTCCCCGCCCCCCCACATCCTTATCTATTCTGCCATTTATATTCACATCAACAAGTTAAATCCAACAGGCTCAAAAGCAAATTCTCTTTTATCAAATGTGTTTCTAAGTGGCAGCTATTGTCTACTGACATATTATTTATAACAATGTCAGTTTGCTCCCGACTTACTGACAGGTTAACACTATCTGGTTTCAGACTGACAGCAGAAAGGGTTGTGGTAGCTCTTGTTTATCAACTGAAAAAGGTAGCTTACAGGGTCAGCTGGTAACAGAGAAAGCAAATCAAATGCTGGCATTTATTACAGAGGGAATGGAGTCTAAAAATAGGCATGTCTAGCTATAACTATGCAAGGTACATGTTAGACCTCACCTCGAATACTATGAGCAGTGTGAGTGCCCGAAGGAAAGATATTGTCGCATTGGAGGCAGTCCAGAGAAGGTTCACTTGGTTGATCCTGGGAATGGAGGGATTTTCTAATGAGACGAGGTGGAGTAGGTTGAGTTTGAACCCATTAAAGTTTAGAAAATGAGAGGGAAATGGAATGAAACATCCAAGATTCTGAGGGGCCCTGACTGGGTAGATGCTGGGAAGTTAGAAAATAGAACAGTACAGAACAGCAACAGGCCATTCGGCCCGCCATGTCTGTGCTGTCCAAGATGCTATTCTGACTCATACCATCTGCCTGTACATGGTCCACATCCCGCTATTCTCTGCCTCTTCATGTTTCTGTCTAAATGCCACTTCAAAACTTTACTCACATTTCTTTTTCTACGACAGCACTCGGAAACATCCACTCTCTATGTAAAAAATAACTTGCCTCACAGATCTCGTTTAAACTTTCTCTTTCTCACCTTATACTATGCATTCTAGGATTTGAAGCTTACACATTGGAAAAGAGATTCCGACTATCCATATTATCTGTCCCTCTCCGAATGTTATATTCTTGTACATGGTCGCCTGTCAGCATCTGATACTCTCGCAAAACAATCCAACTTCATTTAATTCCCTCTTATACCAAAGACACCCTTAAAAAACCTAACACAGGCAACATGCTGATAAACCCCTTTTGCACCCTCTCCAAAGCCTCCCCATCCTTCCTATTATGTGGAGATGAGAACTGCACACAGTACTCCAAGTGTGACCAAACAAAAGTTTTATACAATTACAACATCAGGTGCAAACCACTTTACCCAAAGTTGTTACCGATGAAGGCCAGTGTTCCATTTGCTTTCTATCCCATCTGAAACACTTCTGTTGCCATTTTCAGGGAGTTACTCACTTGCACCAAGATCCCTCTGTATATCAATATCCCTCAGTATCCAAACTTTCTTCTTGACTTTCTTCTTCATCATCTCACACTTGTCCAGATGAAACTTAATTTGCCATTTCTCAGCACACCTTTCCAACTGATCTGTAACCTCCTGCAAACTTGGATCTCCTTGCTCATTCACCCAAACTCCACT
Organism: Chiloscyllium plagiosum; assembly: GCF_037043375.1. Classification (NCBI taxonomy): domain Eukaryota; kingdom Metazoa; phylum Chordata; class Chondrichthyes; order Orectolobiformes; family Hemiscylliidae; genus Chiloscyllium; species Chiloscyllium plagiosum. The sequence goes on along the minus strand of NW_028270156.1, from coordinate 98,699,221 downwards.
AATTTTCATGTCATCTGCAATAATTATCTTTGTCACTGCCTTTCCTTTCAATTGTGTGTGAATCTGTAATCAGGGAGCAGAAATTCCCAGCAAGGGCTCACCCATTCAAGATGGAGATGAGAAGGAATGTCTTCACTCAGAAGGTAGTGACTCTGTGGGAATTCCTGACTGCAGGGGGCTGTCGAGGCTGGGTCATTGAGAATATTTACAGCAGAGCTGGACAGGTTTTAATGGATCAGGAAAACAAGGGCTTTGGGGAAGTGACAGGAAAGTAGAATTGAGGATCATCAGGTCAGCCATGATCTGATTGAAAGGCAGAGCATCTTCAATGGGCCAAATGGCCTAATTCTGCTCCTACATCTCATGGTCTGATCTCAAATTCAGTATCTACATTATAACATTATGGATCTCTGCTCACAAAACTCCTTTATGATGTGATTATTGGATATTTATTAGTACTCAGCATTTGATCTACAATAGACAATTTTGTTGATAGCTCCTTGATATGTTGTTATAGAAACCCATCTTAAATACAATCCAGGATTCCATCCATTACAGCCCTGATACTCATTAGTTATCCAGTCGGAATGGAGACCAATGTCACACACAGTTACTGTACTGCCCTTGTTACAAGAACATTCAGTGTCCTGACTGTAACCATATTGACATTACCATCAATGTGCCTATAGAAGAATTCCTTGTAACGGTTGCTACTGCTTGCTTAATCTCAACTCCACCTAAATAAACTCCAAATTTTGATCTTCAGATCCACATGACTGTCTCATTAATGCATTAGAGCTTAAAATTGTGTTGCTGGAAAAGCGCAGCAGGTCAGGCAGCATCAAAGGAGCAGGACAATCGACGTTTCGGGCATAAGCACTTCTTCAGCCCTCATTAATGCATTAACCTCATTCTTTCTTCACAACTTGTTGGCTTTTTGCGTAGTCTGCCTAGATCCCAACACACCTTCAATATTCCCTTCCCAGTAATAGTCATTCTGCAGCTACATCTCCGGAATGACAGTTGTATAATAGCTGTTCACTGCCATTCTATCTGCCTTATGGCGAATGCAGGGAGTCATTCCTCAGCAGTGGGGGTTTGAACAGATGGGTCGAGTTTACAGAGATTGGGAGGCTTTCAGGGACTCGAGAATGTTAGAGTTAAACAGAGTTACATTTGGTCAAGAATATCAGGGGGACAAAGATGTTTGGAGATTGGAAGAAATTACAGAGACAGAGGGAGCTGGAGTAGATTCTGAAGGTAGGGATAGGAATGGAGAAATGGAGAGGTAAGCAGACTGAGAGGCACAGACGGGGGGGGGTGGAACAGTAGGTGAGTATTGTGTATACTAACAGAGATATGGAAGGTTGTAGTGACTGAAGATATTTACAGATATAAGAAGGCTTCTAGTTCTGGAGGCTACATAGATAGGAAGGCAATGGAGAATGCCAGGTTGCTGGGTTGGAGACAGTTACACAGATGGGAGGATTGCACAAACTGAACGGGTTTCCTGTAGTCAGGAGGAGTGTGGTGGGGTGGGAATAAAGGGTGAAATTTAAGAAGATTAACATCGAAGAATTGGAGAAGGATAAGGATATTATAATATTTTTACAGATAAGATAGGGTTGTAGGAGCTGGAGAAGATTACTTGGGTAGGGACCGATGGAGAGGTTAAAAACAAACCCAATGACATGGAGGGTGGTATTGATAGGAGGAGCTTACAGGGATAGACAGGACTGTCAGGGTTTACAGGAATGAAGGAATTTAGTATCTACTGAAGAAGTTTAGGAATTAGGGTATTAGGGATTGGAGAAACTGACTGAGACAGAGAGAATGGTGTGGACGAAAGGAGATTCCAAACAGAGATAGATTATCGGGACTGAAGGATATTACAGAGGTCTCTCATATAGCATGGGCAAAGACTGATGCCTGGGATCTCCTGTGCTGTCTCAGGGAGGAGCAGTACAGCAGAGGCGAGAACAGGACCCTCACAAGATGGTGGGATTGAAGCCTAGTATGTTGCTTTTCCTTGCCCAGCTCTGTATCTATGTCCTGTGTTCCAGGTCTGAATAAAGACGGCCACTAACTCCTCCCTGTGCTATTTACTGTGAGTGATTTTACCGGCTGCAGGATTTACTGAAGGCTCCAAATTTCCCTCTCCCTCTCTCTCTGGCTGACCAAGCGTTGTCAATGTGGTGATAGTTGAGACAGGAGTTATAAACATCCTGATTAACTGCACGAGGCAGAATCAGACAGAATGGGAAATTAGACTGATGCAGTGAGGATAACTCAGGTAGAGTAGCATTGAGTCCAGCAAAAAGCACGAAAATCCCAGTCCCCATCCCTGGTCTGTGCTGTTGCGGATCGGAGGATTCTTTTGGTTCCAGATCTGGAGTAGCTGTAAGAGTGAGACACGCTGACAGAGGCAGCAATTAGACCCACACAATGAGGGATACCAAATGGAGAGCGATTGAGTCATATCACCAGAATGCTGGAAGATTTCAGGACCAAACCATGGTGTCAGAAAAAGTGGGTCTTATGCAGTGGGCACTACTACCAGTACTCAGGGAGGAGTCAGCTATTGTAATGGGATGGTACTGTGCTGGGACCAGTGCCTTGGTAAATCATATGACCAGGATTATATAGAGTGCTTTAAACTGACACAGACGAGGAGGAACAGGGCTCAGCTGAAAGGAAATTCCCAATTCCATAGAGAAATGTTCAAATATTGATACATGGGGCTGTGGCTAAGGAAAAACAGGAAGAAACAGAAAGAGACTGAGTTTAACCAGAACTGTAATCAGCAGATAGGTTTGTGACAGGAAATTGTGATTTCAAAAGTAAATTACTATTTCTTAATTTGAATGCACGAAGCATTTGTGATAAGGGATATGCTCATGTGACTGTGATTTCTATCCAATAACCATCATAGAGACGTGGTCACAGGGTGAACAAAAGATGGGGCATTAATATTCACGGATACACAATATTGTGGAAAGTCAGGCAGAATGGGAAGGAGAATGGGGAACTCTCATCGTTAGGGATCACAATGGGATTATATGTGGCCTCACACTATCAAACATTAGGAAATCAAATTCTGGTTAATAGGAGTCAGAACACAGAAGTGGAAGGGCAGTGTTAAGGCCCCTTTACAGCATTACATTGTGAGGCAAGACATTGGGCAGGGAATTATCGGAATTTGTAACAGACAGTAGAACAATTGAAAGAAGATTAAACTTCCCTATCGCATCATCTCATTGGTGGTGGGTCACAGACGGGGCTGACTCTCTCCCACTCTCAGGGGGAGTCTGTAGGTGGCTGTTCAGACCGATGTGGCCTTCCACAGACTCTGCTACACTTGGGGCAGAAGGTGGCCGTGGGAAGGTGTGGATGGGGCGTTGCAGTAGCTGTGAGCTCCTTGTGCTGTTTTCTCCTGGATTCCCCTTTTTCCCCACAGAAAGTCTCAAGGTGCTCGAAACCTTCCCAATGCTTCTCCCCCATTTGGATGGTCTTGGCTCAGTCATTCCCAGGATTTACCAGATCTCATTAAGAGATTCTTAGAAGATAATAAAAATAACACCCAATTATTCTGAAGAAGCCAATGCTTTATAAACATGGAAGTATTTGATAAAGGGATCATTCGGGGTCTAGTAGCAGGAGGAGTGCACCAGGAAAATGAAACATTGTCAGGGTTTAATGAGATGATAGGAACAGGGAGAGGTGCTGGTGCTGGAGGTGGTGAGAGTGTTACAGAGAGGGGCAATATTACACAGCCAATACGAATTGCTGCAGCTGGAGGGGTTTGCAGCGGTAGCGATGGAAATATCATTTTTTATTTATTCTTTCATGGGCTGTGGATGTCACCACTTGGACCAGCACACATTACCCACTGCTAATTGCCCAGAGGACAGCACAGTCAGCCATATTGCTGTGGGTCTGGAGTCACATGTGAGCCATACCAGGTTAGAATGTCAGCTATCCTTCCCTCAAGGACATACGTGGACCAGTTGAGTTTTTCCACATAATCCCCTGTGACACCACTTTCAAAGAACTGTGTACCTGTATCCCTGGGTCTCTGATTGACAACACTACCCAGGGCCCGAACATTAACTGTACAATTCCAGCATGCTTTGCCTTCGCAAAATGCACAATCTTGCATTTGTCCACATGTTATTCCTAAACTCACTGCCCCAGAAGTACTGTTGAGCTCGTTGTACTGTCAGATAATCCTCTTCGCCGTCCACTTTCCCAGCAATTAGAGTGTCACTCACAAACTTGAGAACCATGATTCCCGTGTTATCATCCAAACCGTTTATATAAATGATGCATAACAGTGACCCAGCACCGAACTCCATGGCATACCATGGTCACAGGCATGTAGTCTGAGCAGTAACCCTCTCTGAACATGCTCTGTCTCCTTCCATCAATCCTGTTTTGTATCCATTTGGTGAGTGCTCCCTGGTTATGTGTGATCTAAACTTACTAACCAGTCTGCCATGCAGACACATGACAATACATGGAGACATAATCTACTCCTCTGCCTTGATCTATTATTTGTCTACCTCCACAAACACTCAGTCATCATTTTCCACACACAAAGCAATGTTGATTATCGCTCATGAGTTCTTGCCTTTCCAAATGCATGGTGATCCTCTCTCTCAGAATTTAGTCGAACAAATTACCCTCCCATCAGTCTTACTGACCTGTAGTGCCTGTCGATGACACGAATACCTCTGCGAGGGGCCTTGCAATTTCATTCCTAGCCTCCCACAAGGCGCTGTGATACATCTGATTATGTCCGAAGGTTTTATCAACGTTTTTGCATTTTAAGACATCCAGCAACTCCTGTTCTCAAATGTAAACTCTGTTCAAGACATCACTATGTATTTTCCCAAGTTCCTGAGCTTCCATGTTTTTCTCCACAGTAAATCTTCATTGACCTTTCAGGGGCCCTATTCTCTCTCTCATTACTCTTTAGCCCTGTTTGGAATTGACAAAATGCCTCTGAAGTTTCCCTCTATTGCCACTAGCCTCCCCCAACCTTATCTATTCTGCCACTCATGGTCACACCGAAATATAGAATCCAACAGATTTAAAAATATTCTTCTTTTAAAATATCATGCATCTCCAATTGTTTCTAAGTGTCCAGTTATCATTTATTGCCATATCCTTTATAATATATTCCAACACATTCCTGACTTACTGTCAGGCTAACACTGTTTGGTTTCAGACTGACTGCACAAAGGGTTTTGGGAATCCTTGTGGATCAATCTGAAAAAGATAGCTTACAGGGTCAGCAGGTAATCGAGAAGGCAGATCAAATGCTGACATTTATTACAAATGGAATGGAGTCGTAATATATAGATTTCTTGCTAAACTATACAAGGTACCAGTCAGACCACATCGAGAATACTATGAACAGTATGAGTTCCCGAAGGAAAGATATTCTTGTATTGGAGGCAGGCCAGAGAAGGATCACTCAGCTGATCCTGGAGATAATGGGATTCTCTAATGGAATGAGGTGTAGTAGATTGAGTTTGAAACATTGACATTTCAAAAAATCGCAAAGAAATTGAACGGACCATCTAGGATTCTGAGGGGCACTGCCATGGTAGATGCCAGGAAATTAGAAAATCCAACAGTAAAGCACAGCAATAGGACCTTCGGTCCGCCATTTGTGGAGGTTGTGGATGGAGTGATTTGGTGATTTATGGAGATGGGATGGAAGGAGTGACTGGCGGAAGTGACAGAGATTGGGACGGGAGGAACGACTGGAGGAGGTGACAGAGATAGGGAGGCAGGGAGTGAATGGAGGAGTTTACAGAGATAGGAAGGGATGGGTTGACTATGGGAGGTTACAGAGATAGGGAGGTTTTTGGAGTCTGATCGAGATTTAATGAGATAGGGACGGTCATTCATCTGTGGAGGCTAGAGGAGGTGACTGAAAAGGGATGTGTGAAGGGGTTGGAGAAGTTTACTGTGACAGGGAGGATTATAGGAGGTCGTGTTCATTGGGAAACATATATTGTCGTCTTTTCCCCAGAAGTGGTAATAAGCAACTGTTTCTAAAGATTCAATGAGATTACATGCACATGGAGGGGAGTAGGAAGAGAAGAGTTTGCTGAGATTTGGTCTATTTTGTAGAGATAGAAGAGATTTATTATGATCGTGAGGGTTTCAGAGATGAAATGACGTGATAGGGAGGGTAGTAGAGGCAGGATGGCGTACAGTGATAGCGAGGAGCTGGAAGAGGTTACTGCGATAGTGAGCTTTGTGGTGATGTCTTTTGAAATTGGATGAACTTAGTAATGCAGAGTGGTGTAGACACTGGATGATTCTTCAGACAGAAGGTGGTTATAGAGAGGGGCCTGTACTGAGTGTGCTTGGATGCAGCCACAAAGAGAAGTTCCAGGTTCATCGATGGTATTAGTGGCGACAGGAGGTTACAGAGTCAGAAAGGTTAGTAGTGATGGCAGGATGTAGAGTAACGAAGCATTGCCGTGAGGGAGAAGGTCACAGCGACAGAGGAGATCACAGAGGATGGATGCGATTGCAGACATGGGGAAGGTTAAATTGGTTTCAGAACACTATGCACAGGGAGGGTTGCAGGGATTGGAGCAGGTTAAACTGGCAGGAAAGGCTGAAGAGATTGGAGGAGCTTACACAGTTTGGGAGGTCTGTTCGGAAGGTTTGTTTTCAGAAGTCATGTGGTGACGTAGAACAGGAGGCAGGAATGTTATAGGGATTGAAGGTGACAGTGATATCATGCGCTGTACGGGCTGGAGGAAGGTATGCAGATGGGGGTGGTTGGTAAAGTCTGGAGGATGTTACAGGGATAGGATGGGCTGTAGGTATTGTGCAAGATGACAGGAATAGGGATTATTGTAATGACTAAAGGAGGAGATTGTTGGGATTGGAAATATATTATTCAGATTGGAGCAGTTTACAGAGACAGGGAGAATATTCAACATTGGAATAGGTTTTAAATATACAGTGGGATTGGAGACAAGGGAAGAGTTTACAGAGATAAGAACTGTTCTCAGAGTTTGAAGCATTCAAGGCACAGGCTCAGATGAGGTGGACTGAAAGGTAAGTTTCTGTGCTGTATGACTCTACGATGGGACAACAGAGAATGTAGGAGAGGGAACAGAAAGATCTTAGGCTTCAATAGTACTTTCATAAGCGAGGCCTGTTTTCCCCTCTGTTGTACTGATCTCACTGAGACTGCACAGGCCTGGATTTATAACTGTTAACTCTCCATACTGCCTTAGGAAGGCTTAGGGCAGCAGAGCTGAAACTCATCCTCTTACAAGAGGGTGGAGATTAAGCCTGGGAGCTTTATGACCTGTGTTTACCCTTCAGCACTGTATCTATGACATGTCCTGTGAGCTGAAGATTCTCACTCTTTAAATGCCTTCTGCTCTGGTCACTGTGAGTGATCTTACCTCGCTGCAGGATTTATTGAAGGCTCCAGAACTCCCTGCCCTCTGGGTGAGCAACTGTATTCGATGAGGTGATGGACGAGACACCCAACAGTTGGGAAGTCTGTTGAGTCAGGACCTTCCTGATTACGTGCAGGAGGCAGAGAAATAGGGAGAATGGGAAATTAATCTGATGCAGTGAGGGTTACACATGGAGAATGGCACTGAGTCCCACAGAGATCTGGAAAATCTAGTTTCCATCCCTGGCCAATGCTGTTGCGTCTCTCTGGAGTAGAGAATTCTGTTGGCTCAGGATCTGGATTAGCTGCAAGAGGGAGAGGTGAGCTCAGAGGTAGCAATTAGACCTCACAGTGAGGGATACGACATGGAGAGAGACTGAGTGATATCACTCGAGTTCAGGAAGATGTCAGGATCAAACAGTTGTGTAGGGAGAAAGGGTTTAGCTTCATGATACACTGGTATCCGTGCTCAGGGATGAGCAACGTGTGGACACGTGAAGTGATGCCCTCGTGGTATCAATGTTGGGGCATGTTCAGGGGAGGCAGATTTGAATCCCACCATCAGAAATGGTGGAAGTTCAAATCAATAATTTAAAAACAATAATTAACAATCCATAAATACGTATGAAACCATTGCTGATGTACAAAAAGCCCAAACACTTGTCCTTTCGAGAAGGACATCTGCCTTTCCTCACGTGGTCTGCACGACATACCCACAGCAAAATGTTTTCCAAATCCAAATAGTAAAAGTGACGCACCGAAACAGCATGGGGATGTGGCTGAAGACAAGCAGAAAGGAACAGGATGGGACAGAGTTTAACTAAAACTCTACATTAGCGAATTGGTTTGTGATAGGAAATAGTGGAAAAGAGTACAGAACTTTAACTTTCCGCATCGACAAACTCTCTTCAATAAGGTAGGTGGACTTGTGACACAGAGATGAGTGATTTAGACACCAGAGAGATGTGGTTACAGGGTGAACAAAAGGTGGAACATAAATATTCAATGGTTCACAACCTTGTGGAAACTCAGGCAAAATAGACGATGCTAACAATAATGGGGAACAAAGGCATTAGATAGAAAGCGGGGGGAGGGGATCTTGTTACTTAAAAATGAACGGGCAAACGATGGTCACAAAATATCCTTAGCAGATAATGTTAAGGATAAGCCACAAGATATTTAATAAGTACAGTTAGAGTAAGAGGATCCCCCAACTAAGCAGTGGAGCCTGTTAGAAACCAAAGGCACATTCAGTGCATGGAGCCAGAGGAAATAGGTGAGGTCTTCAATGAATAATTCCCATCTGTATTCACACAGGAGAAAGACATTGTAGCCGGGGATTTCAGTTGGGATGGTGAGGTTCTGGAACATATTAAAATCAATTAGAAGGAGGCGTTAAATGTATTCACAGGCAAAAAGGTGAAAAAATTCCCAGTAACAATAAAATATATCCCAGGCTGCTATGGGAGAGAAGGGAGCAGATTGCTGGGGCCCTGGCGGATATATTTAATAATTTGCTGGCCACAGATGAAGTGCCGAACGACTGGAGGATAGCGAATGTTGTTCCTTTGTTCAAGAGCAGCAGGGATAGGCCAGGTAATTACAGAACAGATCGTCTGACAGCATTGGGAGGGAATTTATTGGAAACAATTCTGAGGGACACGATGAATCAACATTCAACAGGACAGGAATACATTAGGGATTGTCTGTATGGATTAGGTAGAGGACTGTCCTCTGATATTAGTGAGGGCTGTGCAGATGTGTGGTTTACATGGAGTTCATTAAGGTCTTTGACAAGGTTCCACATGGAAGGCTGTTCCAAAAGGAAAGAGCCCATGGGATCCAAGGCAAGTTGGTAAATTGGATCCACAATTGGTGGAGAGTTTCTTTCACGATTGGAAGCCTTTGCCCAGCGGGTGTACCACAGGGACCTGTACAGGAACCATTGCTGGTTATTTTGTCCATTAATATCTCGCATGTGAAAGTAGAAGGTATCATTAGGAGGTTTGCAAATGACATGAAAGGTGAGAGAGTTGGTCACAGTGAGGGGGATGGTCTCAGGCTGCTGTCTGATATCGATCAGATGATAAACTGAGGAGAGTAATGGCAAATTGAGTCTACTTCTGATTACTTTTGGAAGTCTAATAAGGTAACGATATCCATCATGAATTGTAGGTCCTCCTGAAGTACTGAGGAACATATGGACGTTGGTGGATATGTCCCTGGATGTCTGAAGGTGTCAACATAGGCAGACAGGGTGGGTAAGACAGCTGAACTGGGAAGAGGAGGGGACCCACACCCTGGTGGGGAGAGTTGCTGGAACTGGTCGAGAGGATTTAAACTCGTTTCACAGGGTTGTGGGACCCCAAACAGTCGTAAGGCCAGAAAGAACTTTGAGGCTGGTACAGACGTTCTAGACAGCAATATAAATAGAAACGGCAAGCAATAGCCGAACATGAGGGAAAATCGATTAATTAAACTGCATTTATTTCAATGCAAAGTGCCAGACAGATAAGGCAGGTGAACCCACAGCATTGATGTGAACATGGGACTGGGATACCATAGGTAATACAGAAAATCAGCTAAGGACGGGCAGCTCAATGTTCTAGGGGACAGATGCTACAGGAAGGGTAGAGCAGGAGGCAAAACAGGAGGAGAGGTGGTGGTTTTGATTGGGGGAAGCATCACGGCAGTAACTAGAGAGAGTACTCATGCAGGATTGCACAGTTAAGCGATATTAGTGGAACTGAGAAACAAAAATATGTCATCAGTTTGCTACGATTGTACTACAGCGATAGGCAATGGGAGATGAATGAGCAAATATATCAGGAGATCTCAGATATCAGTTAGAATAATAGGGTTGTAACGGTAGAGGTTTTTTAACCTTTCCAAACCTGGACTGGGATTGCTACTGTGTTACGCATTTGGATGGAAGGAATTTGTTAAGTGTGTTCCAGGAACTCCTTGTCATTATCTAAGTGGCCCAACTGGAGAAAGGGGCTAAACCTGACCTTCCCTTGGGAAAGAAGGTCGGGAACGGGACTGAGGTGTTAGTGGGAGAGCACTTTGGAAAATCATCACAACTGCATTAGTGTGAAAATAGCGATGGAAAAGGACAGGTCTCGTCCACAATTTCAAGTTATACAATGGATCAAGATAGTATTAGACATGAATTTTTAAAGTAGATTTGGGGAGGCTATTTGTAGGTAAAGGGAGGTCTGGCATGTAGGAATATCTTAAAACCGAGATAAAAGGAACGTTCAGCACGAGCATGTTCCTGTTAGTGTGCAGCTCAATGCTGACAGGATTAGGCAACACTGGATGAGTTTCGAGGTTCTGGTCAAGAAAAAAGTTGGCACATTTCAGATAAAACAGGCTGACTCAAGTGAATCACTTCAGGAGCATCGGAGCTGTGGAAATAAACTGAGGATGGAAATCAGGAATGCAAAAAGGGGACATGAGATAGCTTTGGCAGAGAAAGTTAAAGAGAGTCCAAAGAGATTCTACAAGGGTATTAAGAGCAAAAGAAGAGCTAGGTATCCTAAATGATCAATGAAGCCAACGATGTGCGAAACGACAAGATCTGAAACTAATATTTCACTCTGGAGCTTACTGTGGATAAACACTGGGGTGCTCAGGGAACAAAACAGTGTTTGGCCTGACCACTATTGGAATACTGTGTGCAATTCTGGTCTCAATGCCATCGGAAGGATGTTGTGGAACATGAAAGTGTTCAGAAGAAATGACCAAGGATGTTGCGAGGGTTGGAGGGTTTGCGCAACAGGGAAAAGCTGAATAGGCTGGGGCTATTTTCAACTGAACATGGGAAGCTGAGGAGTTACCTGATAAAGTTGTTTAAAATCACGATGGTCATCGATAGGGTGAATCGACAAAGTCATTTCCCCAGGCGAGGGAAACTTTTCAAAGGGACCTAGAGGACAACTGATTCCTGCAGACTGAATGGAATAAGCTGTCAGAGGAATTAGTAGAGGCTGATAGAAATACATTTAAAAGGCATGTGGATGGGTACATGAATAGGAAAGGTTTAGAGGGATATTGGCAACATTCTGGCAAATGTGACTAGATACGTCATGCAGAAGTTGGTCCGAAGGATCTGCTTCCGTGCTATACATCTCTATGACTCAATGTCTTGAAATGATTCCACCTTATAGAAAAGGAGGTGCTGGAGGGTTTAAAACAGGAAGGTAGATAAATCCCCAGGACCTGATCAAATGTATCTCAAGACATTGTGGGAAGTTGGTGAAGACATTGTAGGGCCCCGAGCAGAGATATTTGTACCATAGAGAGCGATGTGCGATAGGCTGGTAGACTGGAGGGTGGCATTGTTGACAGTGAAGAAGGTTTCCGAAGATTACAAAAGGGTCCTGATGAAATGCGTGAACGGCTGAAAAACCGTAGATGGAGTTCAGTCTGAATAAATGCGAAGGAATGCATTTGGTACAACAAACATGAGCAGGGCTTGTACTATTAATGGTAGGACCTTCGGTAGTGTTATCGAACAGAGGGACCTCGGGGTTCAGTTACATAATTCTTTGAAGTTTGCAACATGGAGAGACAGAGCTGAAAATGTGTTGCTGGAAAAGCGCAGCAGGTCATACAGCATCCAAGGAGTCAACCAACCCAACCACCCCGTAGCCCAACACTTTAACTCCCCCTCCCACTCCACCATCGCCAGACCATGGCAACACGACGGTTGGAGGAAGTGCGCCTCATATTCTGCCTGGGAACCCTCCAACCACAAGGGATGAACTCAGATTTATCCAGTTTACTCATTTCCCTCCCCCACACCTTGTCTCAGTCAAATCCCTCGAACTCAGCACCACCTTCCTAACCTGTAATCTTCTTCCTGACCTCTCCGCCCCACCCCACTCCGGCCGATCACCCTCACCTTGACCTCCCTCCACCTATCGCATTTCCAACGCCCCTCCCCCAAGTCCCTCCTCCCTACCTTTTATCTTAGCCTGCTGGACACTCTTTCCACATTCCAGAAGAAGGGCTTATGCCCGAAACGTCGATTCTCCTGTTCCTTGGATGCTGCCTGACCTGCTGCGCTTTTCCAGCAACACATTTTCAGCTTTGTTCTCCAGCATCTGCAGCCCTCACTTCCTCTTCGAACATGGAGAGACAGAATGGCGAAAAAAAAGTGCTTGCCGCACTTGCTTTCATTGCTCAGTCCTTTGGATATAGGAGTTGGGAAATCACATTGAGATTACACAGGCCATTGGTGAGTCCTCTTCTGGAATCCTGTGTCCAGTTCTGTTCGCCCAGTTGCAGGAAAAAAAATTAAGTTGGAGAGTGTTCAGATGAGATTTACTGGGATGTGGCTGGTTATGGAAGTTTTCAGTTATAAAGAAAGGCTGGTTAGGTTGGTATTTATTCATTGAAACCTGAATGTTGACAGATGACGTCATAGAAGTTTATAAAATAATGAGGGGGATAGATAGAGTTAATCGGAGTTGTCTTTTCCCATGGACAGGGCAGTTTCAAGACTAGGAGCTACATTTTTAATTTTAAGAGGAGAGACATTTTAAAAAAAAGACATGAGAGGCATATTGTTACACAGAGGGTGGGTTGTGTGTGGAATGAATTTCCCAAGGAAGGCGTGAACATGGGACAATTACAATGTTTAAAATACATTAGGATTAGGACAGGAATAGGAAAGGTTTGAAGGATTATGATCCAGGAACAGGCAGGTTGGACGAGATCTGTTTTAGAGTATGGTTAGCGTTAACCGAACAGTGCGGTATGACTCTGACTATGAATATAATGTTGTGTCATTAATTAAGAAAGGCTGCAAGAGAAAGCCAGGAACCTACAGACTGATGAGCCAGACAGCAGGGTGGGTCAGATGTTGGAGTAATTCTGAGAGGTAGGACTCACATGCATTTGGAAAGACAAGGACTGATTACAGATGCTTTGTGCATGGGAAAACATGTCTCACAAACTTGACTTGAGTTTGTTCAAGATGTGACCAAGACGATAGACAAAGGCAGAGCAACAGATGTTATTTCTGGCTTCAGCAAACCCTTGGTCAGGGTGTAGCATGATACATTGGTTAGAAAGGGTAGATCACAAGGAATCAGGGAGAGCTAGCCAACTGGATACAAAATGGGATGACAGGGGGAGAAAGAGTGGGAGAAGGTTGTTGTTCAGACTGGAGACCACTGACCAGCAGTGTGCTGTAAGGATTGGTGTTGGGAACACAGTTATGCACCATTTACCTAAACGATTTGAGTGAAAATATAGGAGTCACTGTTAGTATGTTTGTGGATACCAAGATTAGTGGAAGAGTGGGCAGGCAATATAGTTATTGAAACGGATGGTAATCAACTGGGCCAGTGGACCAAGGAATGAAAGGTGGAGATTAATTCAGGTGTTGGATTTAGTTAAGCCAAACAGGGAGGACAAATACAGTTAATGGTAGGGCCTTGGGCAGTGTTGTCGAATAAAGAGAGACTAAGGGGGACAGTTACATTGTTCCTTGGAATTGGCATTGAATGGGGACAGGGTGGGGAAAGCAGCATTTGGCACACTTGCCGTCATTGGTCAGAGCGTTGGGCACATGAGTTGGAGATATGTGTAACATTGTCGTCAATATTTCTCCTGGGCAGAGGAGGCCACGGGGTGAGCTTATAAATGGTTATGAAACCATGCATGGCCTAAATAAGGTGAATTGCCAAGGGTAGGTGAGTCCAAAGCGAGAGGCATTAACGTGAGGTGAGCGAGCTAGGATTTAAAGAGGGAGCTGAGGGGCAACATTTTCCACAGAGGATGGTGCATAGACAGAATGGAAATGGTAAAAACAAGTACAATTCAACATGGAAAAGACACTTGGGCAGGTATATGGAGAGGAGATGATTTGAAGGAATATGGGCCAATCACATGCAAATGTGACTCATTCCATTTCAGAAACTTCGACCGAAGAGTCATGAAGCACAGAAACAGACCCTATGTCTCCAGTTGTTGGAGGAAGAGACTATCTAGACAAGGCATGTTGTAGAGACTGAAGCAAGTTACAGCGATATGGATGGTCGTCTGAACTGGAGGCTTCAAATATGTGAAGTAATTGGTGAGAGGGGAGGAGATGACAGAGGTAGGAATTCTTATAGAAGTTAAAATGATTGAAGACACTGGTCCACAAGACATGCTATCGATACAGTGTTGGAGAGGGAATAGAAAGATCCCAGGCAGCATAACCATCTTCTCGTGGGAGGCCTGCTTTCCCCTCTGTTATCCTGATGCTCACCAAGACACCACATGCCTGGATTGAAAACTGGGAACTCCTGATACTGTCTCAGTACAACAACACTTAAAGTAAACGTGGTGAATGAGCCTGGGGTGTGTCAGTACTGTGCTCCCACTCCAGCACTATATCTATGTCATGTCTTGCTAGCTGATGTTTGGAGCCCTCTCATTGCTCTCTGCTCTGTGCACTGGAGTGATCTTACCTGGCGGCAGGATTTTTGAAAGGCTGCCGACCTACCTGACCTTTGTCTCTTTGGCTGACCAACAATCTTTCCAACCAGCAATTGGCAAGTCTATTGAGTCAGCAACTCCCTACGTACCTGTAGAAGACACAGAAATAGGCAGAATGGGAAATTAGATTGATGCTATGAGGGTTACACATGGAGAATGGCACTGAGCCCCACAGAGATCTGGAAAATCTCAGTCTCCATTCATGGCCTGCGCTGCCTCATCTCTCTGGAGTGGAGAATTCTGTTGGCTCAGGATCTGGAGTGACTGCAAGAGTGAGAGATGCTGACAGAGGCAGCAATTAGACCCACACAGTGAGGGATACCACATGGAGAGATACTGAGTGATATCACCAGAGTGCCGGGTCAAACAATTGTGCAGGAAGAAAGAGTTTTGATTCATGTTACACTGGGATGCGCAACCTTTGAGCAGGCGAAGTGCTGGCCTTGTGGTATTATTGTGAGACAATTTATCCAGAAATCTGTGAGTGAGTATTAAACAATTGCTGATGTTAAGAAAAATCCATCGGGTGCATTCATGTCTTTAGTGAAGTAATCTAAGTTGGGACTGGGATATCACAGGTATTACAGAACAACAGCTGAGGGAGGGACAGGACAGGCAGCTAAATGTTCCAGGGGACAGATGCTGCAGGAAGGACAGAATGGGAGCTGAGAGAGGAGGAGAGCCGCTGGTTCTGATTGGGTGAAACATCACAGAAGTACTGAGAGAGGATATTCCTGCGGGATCGCCCAGTGAAGCTACGTTCGTGGAATCAATCAATAAAAATGGATCTTCCCTTACTGGGTCCTGGAGGGTCTCTTTCGGGTATTGTTTTTACCTGTATCCAGGACTTGTGAGTTCTCTGCGCTCCTTTCTCCCAGCGAGGCTCTGAGCATCGCTCTCTGAAGCTGATCGCAGCCGCTGCCGGAGAAAGCAGCTCCATGTCTCTCTCTCTCTCTTGCTGTGTCCTGACTAATGTGACACTGTTAAAAATCACACAACACCAGGTCATAATCCAACAGGTTTAATTGGAAGCACACTAGCTTTCGGAGCGATGCTCCTTCATCAGGTGATTGTGGAGCGTCGCTCCGAAAGCTAGTGTGCTTCCAATTAAACCTGCTGGACCATAACCTGGTGTTGTGTGATTTTTAACTTTGTACACCCCAGTCCAACACCGGCATCTCCAAATGTGACACCGTGCACACTCTACATAGAAACTAAACTGCGCGTGCGTCTGACGTTATCGGTGAGTTTATAGAGAATATTCACACCTGCACAGAATCATGGGTGGAATGTTAGTCATTAACAATTGCTCTGTCGAGTTACAGGCATTGAGCTGTTTAGCATGCAAACGGACTGTTCCGTCCAACTCAACCATACTGACCAGGTATGTAAATTATCAATCGTTCTGGGAGTTTGAAAATAAGTTTCTTACTCGTGTTGTGCAAATCTGTTGTGTATATATGTACGTTATCAGATTTACATCTCAACTATTTCTAAAAATCTCACATTAATTCATGCTCCACTATGTAGTAAGAATGATCAATCCGACAAAATAGTTTGCTTTCTGACCAATCCTGAAGCGTTCACTCCCGAGAATGCTTTGGGCTCGCTCCTCACACATGCTGGTCGGAGGACCGGCTGCTGCTCGGTCCTCAAGTTCTGACCCTTCCTCCCAATTGCAGAGTTGATTCAGGCGTGACTCAGCAGGCTAAGGGACAAAGGAAGTTAGAGTCGATGCCTTGTGATGTGGTGAAAATATCCCGAATCTTGGACCGAGAGGCCTGGGTTCAATTGACAGCTTGTGCAGATGTGTGTAATAATAACTTTGAACAGGTTCATTAGGAAAAACAAGGGAAGTCAGGAACAGAGTTAAAACAATAGACAATGCATGCAATGTGGTGGAGCTCTCAATGCTCAGATGAGTTTTGTCTTTACCAAGTGTTTCAGGGCCCCCGTGGGTCCCAGTACAGACTATTGCACTACTCCTAGTGCACAGCCAGATACCACGATTGTGGGGCAAAGTGTTGTGGTGGGATATAGAGGTGCTCTTCTGGAAGGAGCTGGCTTTTGGACGTGAAAATAGGTGAGAAGGAGGAGGGTTTTGTATGGAGTTAGCTGTTACCCTCCTGTTGCAGCATCTTATTATTGCCCTGACGCGACCTCGTATATGTTTGGTAGAGATCAATGATATTTCGTAAGCCCACAATACAAGATCCGTCACTCTGTTTAAGACAGCAGAAATCTCTTGTAGCTCTTTAGTCATAGAACAATACAGCGCAGAAGAGGCCCTTTGCTCCATGATGTTGAGCTGATCTTTGAACTGTTCTCAGCTCGTCCCGCTGCAATATCCCAAAATCACCCATGTGCTTATCTAAAGATTGATTAAATCTTCCTGATGTGGCTGAGTTGACTACATTAGCAGGTAGTGCATTCCACACCCGAACCATTCTCTGAGTAAAGAACCTGCCTCTGACATCTGTCTTAAATCTATCACCCCTAAATTTGTGGTTATGCCCCCTCGTACAAGCTGACGTCATCATCCTAGAAAAAAGACTTCCAACGTCTACCCTATATAAGCCTCCGATCATCCTGTATGTTTCTATCACATCCCGTCTTAGCCTTCTTCTTGCCAATGAGAAGAGGTTCAACTCTCTCAGCATTTCCGTATAAGACGTTTCCTCCAGACCAGGCAACATCCTGGTAAATCTCCTCTGCACCTTTCCCAATGCTTCCATATCCTTCCCGAAATATGGGCACCTGAACTACACACAATATTCCAAGTATAACCTCACCAGCATTTTGTATATTTGCAGCACGATATTGCGGCTCCGGATCTCAATCCCTCTATGAATGAAACCTAACACACCGTATGCCTTCTTAACAGCACTATCCACCTGGGTGGCAACTTTCGGATATCTATGTACATCCACACTAACAAGAATCTTTCCATTGACAAAGTACTCAGCCTTCCTGTTATTCTTCCCAAAGTACATCAGCTCACATTTAGCTGCATTGAACTCCATTTGCCGCATCTCACCCAATTCTGCAGTTTATCCAAGTCCCCCTGCAACCTGTAACATTCTTCCACATTGTCCACTACTCACCGAATTTAGTGTCTTTGGCAAATTTACTAATCCATCCACCTATGCCTGCATCTAAGTCATTTATAAAAATGACAAACAGTAGTGATCCTAAAACAGATCCTCGTGGCACATCACTAGTAACTAGACTCCAGTTGAATATTTTCCGTCAACCATCACTCGCTGCCTTCTTTCAGAAAGCCAGTTTATAATCCAAACTGCTAAATCACCCTCAATTCCATGTCACTGCATTTTCTCCAACAGCCTACCATGTGGAACCTTATCAAAGGCTTTACTTAAATCCATGTACACCACGTCAACTGCCCTATCCTCATCTCCATGCTTGGTCATTTTCTCAAAAAACTCAATGACCTGCCCTTGACGAAACCATGTTGACTATCTGAAATCAAATTGTTGTTTGCTAGGTGATTATGAATCTTACCTCTTACCTCTTATAATCCTTTCCAAAGCCTTTCCCACAACACTTAATGGTAAGGTCCTAGGGAGTGCTGCTGAACATAGAGTGAAGGTTCATAGCTCCTTGAAAGTGGAGTCGCAGATAGATAGGATAGTGAAGAAGGCGTTCGATATGCTTTCCTTTATTGGTCAGAGTATTGAGTACAGGAGTTGGGAGGTCATTTTGTGGCTGTACAGGACATTGGTTAGGCCACTGTTGGAATATTGCATGCAATTCTGGTCTCCTTCCTATCGGAAAGATGTTGTGAAACTTGAAATGGTTCAGAAAAAATTTACAAGGATGTTGCCAGGGTTGGCGGATCTGAGCGACAGGGAGAGGCTGAACAGGCTGGGGCTGCTTTCTCTGGACCGTCGGATGCTGAGGGGTGAACTTATAGAGGTTTACAAAATTATGACCTGCATGGATAGGATAAACAAACAAAGTCTTTTCCCTGGGGTCGGGGAGTCCAGAACTAGAGGACATATGTTTAGAGTGAGATAGGAAAGATATAAAAGAGACCTAAGGGGCAACATTTTCACGCAGAGTGTGGTACGTTTATGGAATGAGCTGCCAGAGGATGTGGTGGAGGCTGGTCTAATTGCAACATTTAAGAAGCATTTGGATGGGTATATGAATAGGAAGGGTTTGGAGGGATATAGGCTGGGCGCTGGCAGGTGGGACTAGATTGGGTTGGGATATCTGGTTGGCATGGACGGGTTGGACCGAAGGGTCTGTTTCCATGCTGTACATCTCGCTATGACTCTATGTGTAGCGTGTAGTCCCAACACTGACCCCTGTGGAGCTCCCCCATCACCAGTTCCCATTGTGCCAATCAGACAAATCCTCTATCCATGCTCAGCATGTTGTTCTGAATGGGAAATTTCATTTCGCACACACTGCTGGATTTATTTTTCTGTCTGGCTGTAAATAACAGAGTTTCACCATTACCTTCCCATCAGTACTTCCCTGGAGAAGGTGGTGGTGAGCTGCGTTCCTGACCCATTGCAGTCCTTTGGGTGCAGGGACAGACACAGTGCTGGGAGGATGGAGCGTGGCTTGGAGGGCACCTTGGAAATGCTGATGTTCCCGTGCACCTGGAACTAATGTACTTCCGGGTTATAGTGCTTCCGGGTTTGTGAAGTGCTGTTGAAAGAGCCTTCATGATTGACCTCAGTGCTACTTGTAGATCTTTTATTCCATCATTCATTTATGAACATGAGCTTTGTTGGCTGAGCCAGCATTTATTGTTGATTTGGAGTTGTCCCTGAGAAGGTGGTGGTGAGCTGCCTTCCTGAGCCACTGTTGGAACTGTTGTTATCTGTGTCCCCTCCGGCAGGCGCTACAACACTCCTCATGTCTGTAACTGCATACAGACAATGCAGCTCTTCCTTTTATATCTGCCATCCTCCCCGATTTATAACTCTTACAGTTCCTCACGATATCTCACCCCCTCCATTCCCATCTGTGCTAGAGATCTCTAAAATTTCTTTATTCTTTTTTAAACTTCTGACCACCTAAAATCTCTCCCTTTGTAAATTTGTAACCCCTTCAGTTTCTGTAACTCTCCATCTAACTGTACTCAATGACAGCACAGGTTCCCTTCCTGAAATCTCTATAATTACAATGGTTGCATGTGCTAAATTGGCACTTTCATCCTCCTTATCCATCTCCTTCAATCCCACTATTTGGAGTGCTCCCATTCTCTGCAGCTCCCCATGTCCTGGGGGTCCTTGAACACCACCAGTGCTCCAAAGGTTTATATTCCCCCCAGTTACTGCAAGTCTTCCAACTCTGTAACATCCAACAGTCTCTAGTACCATACAACACTTGCTGGCTCTCAATTTGGATTTTTTGAAGTCTACACATCTATATAAACAGCTCAGAAAAAGCCCTTTAGACTCCACAAAGCTCCGTCATGAACAAGCCACCATCTTTCTATTTCCTTTGCCGCCTTCAGTGTCTGCAACTCTCACTGTATCTTCAAGTAATCTTCGTTATTTGCTGCAGGTCTGCCGAGCTCCCCAGATAACCTGTTCCATCCCATACAGCTCGCTCAATCACTGTAACATCCTCTGGCCCCTCGAATACTCCTTTTCTCCACAGTCTTCCAGGCACAACAGCAATCCTGTAAGAGAGCAGTGCGGAATGGGATGTTATAAATGTCAGCTGAGGCTTGAGGTCTACCATTACCTCGGAGTCACAAGGTGAGAGAACCTGATTGAGAGCAGCACAGAGCAGGAGAATATTAATCAGTAGCGAGGAAGAGGGGGAACTGGGACTTGGAGTTGGAGAAACAGCAGAGCAGAAGGCTCGAAATCAGGTCCGAGTCATAAAGGGAGTGACCATGTGTGGGAACAACTTGGAGCAGGAGCTTGAGGCTCACCCACACCTAGGAGGTGACTGCAGCAAAGTGGGAGGATATAAATCAGCTCTGAGGATCGAAGCCTAGTCGTGCCAGGGAGTCACAGAGACGGTGACCCTGTGAGGGAACAGAGTGGAGTCAGAAGTCGAGGATTACACATAAATGGGAGTCACAGAGACGGTGACCTTGTGAGGGAGCAAAGTGGAGTGGGAGCTGGAGGATTACACGTACCTGGCAGTTACAGAGACTTTGACCCTATGAGGGAGTAGAGTGGAGTGGGAGCTGGAGTATTACACGTACCTGGGAGTCATGGAGATAACCTTCTGCTGCTGGGGCCTGCCTGCACTGAGTTTGAAAGAAGTGCAAGAGCCATCACAGAAAAGGCTGTAAGTTCATTGGCTGATAATAAACCGTTATTATTGACTGTCAGTTAATTGCTGTAAGTCAGCAAATTTATTTTGTCAACTTCTAAATTAAGGATTGAACTCAGAAATATGAGGGAGATGTGAAATTCTGAGCCAGTATAGTAAATTGCCCTCAGTAAGCCACAGTTAAATAAGGGACTTAACCATATTGTTTTGTCCCGGATGTTAACTTCATTCTAAGTCATTAAGTAAGTTACTCTAGACATGTTGCATTTTACGACATGACATGACATGTTTGACAGATGGAAAATGTGTTCTGTTACATTGGAAAGTCATAGCCCCTGCTGGTGTCCGAGATGAACACTGGGTCTTGGAGATCAGACAGTGACTAGAGACTCTGTGAGGCTGAGAGTGAGGGGGATAGCGCACACACACAGAACAAATCACCCTGCTGACATGACAGTCGAGAATAAGGAAGGGAATGGGGAATTAGGCAATCGAAGAGAAAGAGTCAGGGAATCCAGGAATAGCCTGATGTCTCCCTCCCAATTCAGTTTCCCAGTTTGGAAGGTGATGAAGGTGCTGGCTGCTCAGGGGAGGACAGTCAGAGCCATATCTGTGGTACCACAAGCAGCCTGACTTTACAGGAGGGGAGGGAGAAGGAACGAGGAGCAATAGTCACAGGGGAGTCAGGATGATGAAGAAGGTGTCACTGTTTCTGTAATTCCCGAATAGTGGGGTGAAGAATGTCAATGTGTCTGCAGGACATTCATCTGGGTGTCAGTGAGCAGTCAAAGGTCATGTCCATGTTGGTAGGAATGACCTGGGTAGTAAGGGTGAAGTGGTCTGGGAATCAGAATTTAGGGAGCTAGGTGGATGGTTAGCAAGCAAGACCTCAGATGTGGCAATCCACGGAATAGTCCCAGTGCCGTGTGCAAGTGAGAACAGAACTCGGAGTTTTTGGTAGGTGAGTGTGTGACTGGAACGATGGTGCAGCATGAAGGTCTTCAGATTCCTGGGACACTGGGACTGGTTCTGGGAAGGCAGCACCTGTACAAGCTGGATGGGCTAACGTGATAGAGCTGGGACTGAATTTCCTATGGGGTGTGTGGGAGGGATTTAAAATAACTTGGCGTGTGTATGAGATTCAAAAAGGAATAGTAGAGGAGACTACCAGGAATCTCAATATAATGGGAGATACAGTTGGTACTAATTTACAACAACAAGCGTTAGTAAAGGAGTCCAAGAGAAAGAGGACCCGTCCAAGGACAGAATGACATTGGCTGGAGCTACAGAACAAAAAGTACACAATTACACTGTGAGGTACAGTCTGCCGGCCAGCAACCAAAGAAATGATGGAGAGAATAAATATGCAGGTGCATTTGAGAGCGATGACAATACTACAGATTAGTTATATTGAGAAACTTAATTTATCCAGATATTGACTGCGTTATTTTTGGTTCAGGGTCACAAGGGGCGAGTATTCCTGGATTATATGGAGGAATGCTCACTGCAGGAGTATGTGTCCAGCCCAAGAGAAGATGTACTGTTCTACCTGATCCTTGGGAAAAGGTGGGGCAAGTTGATCCATTGTCAGTAGAGGAAGATTTTGGGTCAGAGTGTTCATTTTATTGTAAAGTTCAGGATGATGGTAGAGAATGATATGCAATTATTGAGAGTGAGAAACACTAGTTGAATGAGGGCAGCCTTCAATGGGGCAAGAATGAAGCTGGGAAGGTTTGACTGGAACACCAGTTTGGTCAGAAAAAGATAAAGTGAACCATGGGCTCCCTGCAATGAGGAGATGGCTTGGGTCCAGTCGAGGAATGGTCCCTCAAATAGGAACGGAAGCATAAACAATCCCAATGTTCCCTCGGTGACAGTGAAGAATAATAGATTTCGCGTCAGATGGAGAATCGAGATTGGAACCAGGAGGAATGCTGGAGGTTCAGAGGGGAGATGGTAGAGCAGAGCGGAACTATGGGAAAACTGAGAGTCACCATACAGCTGTCTCAGAATCTTCCTATGGACCCCTCATAATGAGCGTGTTAAAAGATGGAGTAAGGCTGCATCGAAATTAGAAAGAGGATTTCTACCTGGAAAAAGATCTCCGCAAGTAGTTAAGATGTACTTAGATGCTTTCTGGCTGCATGTTTGACTGAAACATTCAGGAGGCGATTGGATGATTTTTGATACAAAACAAATGTGAGGATGTGAGTGAAGGAGGAGATCATTACTAAGCAAAGAGTTCAGTTGAATAGCTGGTTTAACCATGATTGGCCATATGACACCCTTCTATGCCATGAGGCGTCTGTGCTATTCAGTGTAATGTCTTGAGAGTCCTCTAAATCCATAAATAGCCCGTCTTTGTAACCTCGTCGATCCTATGTGATACATTCGAATCTCTGCAACCTCCATCAGCCAATGTCCCCCTTCTTATCTCTGTAATTCATACAGGCCATATAAACCTTCTTTCCCTGGAATCTCCACCAGCCCCGATAAACTTTCCTCTCTATAAAATATTTCTCAAGTCTTTACAGCTCTCCCCTTCTCTGCAACTACTCTGATCCATAGAAACCAAATCTTTGCAATCTCTTCGAATCCATACAACAATCAGCGTTACTAATCTCCTTCTGCCCTGACAGACATCCCTGCCCGCCTCTTTTCTTTGCTCCAGTCTCTACAATTTTCGCTGTTATGTAACCTAATCCAATGCCTAACCAGCCGTGTAACATCCTCGAGTCCCGATAGTGCTCCTGATTCTGGAACCATCTTCTGCTCCGACACAGCTCACAGTCCCTGAAATCTCCAGATTCTAAACCTGTCCAGATGAGAAATGTTCGTTTAGCACCTCTCCTATCTCCACAATCAACCTCCCACTTCTGTCTTCGTTTTACCCCATTCCTACCCTAATCATCCTTTTATTCCTCACATACCTATCGAGAGCTTAAGGGTTCTCCTTTATTCTATTTGCTAAAGACTGCTCGTGTACTCTCTTTGTTCATCTTAACACTCTATTTAAATCCTTCCACGCTGATCTGTAACTCTCCATCGCCTCATCTGAACCATCTTGCCTCATCAACATACAAGCCTCCATCTTCTTCATAAGAAGCAATGCAATTTTTGTTGTAAACCACGCTTCCCTTACCTTATGACTTCCACCTTGCCTGACAAGGACACACCTGTCAATGACATGCAATATCTGTTCCTTAAACCAGCTCCACATTTCCATTGTCTGCATCCCCTGCATTTTTCTACCCCATTTTATGCATCCTAATTCCTGCCTAATCACATTATAATTGCCACAGCCCCATCGATAATTCTTGATCTATGGCATGTACTTATCCCTTTCCATCGCGAAACTAAACGTAACTGAATTGTGGCCACTCACTCCAAAGTGCTCACCTACAAGTAAATCAAACATCTGACCTGGTTCACTACCAAACACCAGATCCAATGTGGCCTCCCTTCTTGTCGGCCCTTCGACATACTGTGTCAGAAAACCCTCCTGTACACATTGGACAAAAACTGATCCATCCGACGTACTAGAGTTATTGCATTTCCAGTCAATGTTGGGAAAGTTAAAGCCCCCATAATGATTCCCCTGTTCCTTTCGCTCCTCCCCAGAATAATTTTGCTACTCCTCTCTTCTACCTCCATGGAACTCTGCGGACGCCGATAAAAAACTCCAAGCAGTGTGATCTCTCCTCTCCTGTTTCTAACCTCAAGCCACACTACTTCATTAGACGAGTCCTCATCAAAAGTACTCTCAGCCACCGTTATACAATCCTTGACTAACATGACTTGCATGGACCCATTGCAGTGCTTCAAACTCCATGAGGCAGCCATACTCTCTATGACAGACAGACTCAGTCTGGAACCTCCTCTGTCCTTAAGATCTTATACACTGCCTGCACTCCTCCGTTTCCCCTTTGCATGTTCCCTTTCCAACCCACCCCACCTGCATCACTCCCCAATTGGAGCTGTCAAGGGCAGAAGTCTGTTAAATAGCCTCCCGAACCTTCTCTATCCTCCTTTAAGATTTTTTTTATATCATTCTCCTTAATCAACGTTTTGATCATCCATGAAGCGCCTTAGGAGATTTGCCATTGAGAAAGATTCCATACAATGCAAGTAGTTGTTGTTATTGCTATACATTAGGAGAAACAGGAATGATGCATTCAAAATTCGAACAAGAAAGTCACTGATAGGCGCAGTGTGTAGGCCAAATAATAACATCGCATTGGGATGGGCAATAAACAAAGAAATAACTAATGCCTGTAAAAATGGTATGGTTATTATCATGGGTGATTTTAATCTACATGTAGATTGGCCAAATCATCTCAGTCAGGGTAGCTTTGAGGAGTTCATTAAGTGTATCTTGATCTCTTACTTAAACAGTATGAAATGGATCTACAAGGGAGCAAGCTATCAAAGATCTGGCCCTGTCCAATGAGACAGGAATAATTAGTGATCTCAGAGTTAGGGATCCTCTCGGAAGAAGTGTTCACTGTATGGTGGAATTTAATACATATGGAGAGTGTGAAGATAAAATCTAATACCTGGGTCCTGTGCTTGGACATGGGGGACTACAATAGAATGAGGGAGAACCTGGATAACGTAGACTGGAAACAAAGATGTTATGGTAGGACAGTTAATGAACAGTAAAAGATTTCCAAAGACACTTTACAAAGTCCTCAGCAAAGGTATATTTCAGTGAAAAGGAAGGACTGTAAGAAAAGGCATTCTCTGCGATGGGTATCTAAGGAAAGTGATCAAATTGAAAGGCATACAAAGTGGCCAAAACCAGCATGAAACTAGAACTGGGAAAACTTTAAAGGTCAACAGAAAGCCACAGAAAAGCTACAAAGAAATGCAAGATAGAACATGAGAAAAATAAACTAGCACAGACTATAAGGACAGAGAGCAAAAGTCTATATAAACATACATAATGAGAAAAGAGTGGCTAAAGTAAATGTTGGTCCTTTGGAAAAAGAAAAGGAGAATTTCATTATGGGATATCACAGTAGAGGATACTAGTATCTTGCCAGTAATTAACAAAGAGACAAAGGTAGGTGAGGATTTGGAAACGATCATTATTACGGAACAGCTCGTTTTGGACTGTTGGAGGTAATTGAGCTAATAATAGAAAATTCTCCTGGCCCTGACAGAATATATCCCAGGGTACTAAAAGAGATGACAGGAGAATTTTTTTCAAAATTCACTGGACATTGTGGCAGTCCCAGCAGATTGGAAAGCAGCAAAAGTGACACCACTATTTCAAAAAGGAGGTGGACAGAAAATGGGGAATTATACCCCAGTTAGCTTTTTCTCTGTAGTGGGAAAGATGCTTGGTCTATTATCAAGGACGAAATAGCAGGGACTCGATAAAGATTGACCCATTGGACAGACACAGGGTTCATGAAGTGGAGGTCATGCTTGACAAGTCTTTTGGAATTCTATGAAAACAGTTCGAGCAAGGTGGACAACGGGAACCCAGTGGATATGGTGTATATGGATTTCCAAAAGGCCTTCAACAAGGTGATGTGCAAGAGGCTGTTACATAATATAAGGGTGCATGGCTTTATGGGGTAGAGTATTAGCCTGGATTAGAGATTGGTTGACTAACAGGAAGCAAAGTGTGGGGATAAATGCGTATTATTCTGGCTGGCAATCAGTGACTAGTAGTGTGCCTCAGGGATCAGTATTGGGACTGCGATTATTTAGGATTGATACAGATGATTTGGAGTTGGGGACCACATGTATGGTGTCAAAGTTTGCATGACACTAAGATGAGTAGCAGGACAATTTGTGCGGAGGACTGTGAAAAGTTTGTGAGAATATTTGTAGCTCGGGTGCTCGTTGTTGTGATGCTGTTCACCAAGCTGGGAATTTGTGTTGCAGATGTTTCGTTCCCTGTCTAGGTGACATCCTCAGTGCTTGGAAGCCTCCTGTGAAGCGCTTCTGTGATCTTTCCTCCGGCATTTGTAGTGGTTTGAATCTGCCGCTTCCGGTTGTCAGTTCCAGCTGTCTGTTGCAGTGGTTGGTATATTGGGTTCAAATCGATGTGCTTATTGATTGAATCTGTGGATGAGTGCCATGCCTCTAGGAATTCCCTGGCCTGTTCTCTGTTTGGCTCGTCCTATAATAGTAGTGTTGTCCCAGTCGAATTCATGTTGCTTGTCATCGGCGTGTGTGGCTACTAAGGAAAGCTGGTCGTGTTGTTTCGTGGCTAGTTGGTGTTCATGGATGGGGATTGTTAGCTGTCTTCCTGTTTGTCCTATGTAGTGTTTTGTGCAGTCCTTGCATGGGATTTTGTACACTACATTGGTTGTGCTCATGCTGGGTGTTGGGTCCTTCGTTCTGGTGAGTTGTCTGAGAGTGGCTGTTGGTTTGTGTGCTGTTATGAGTCCTCGTGGTCGCAGTAGTCTGGCTGTCAGTTCGGAAATGCTCTTGATGTATGGTAGTGTGGCTAGTCCTTTGGGTTGTGGCATGACCTTGTTCCGTTGTCTTTCCCTTAGGCATCTGTTGATGAAATTGCGCGGATATCTGTTTTTGGCGAATACATTGTATCGATGTTCTTCTTCCTCTTTTTGCAGTTCCGGTGTACTGCAGTGTAATGTGGCTCTTTTGAATAGTGTCTTGATGCAACTTCTTTTGTGTGTGTTGGGGTGGTTGCTTTCGTAGTTCAGGACTTGGTCTGTGTGAGTGGCTTCCCTGTATACCTTTGAGCATTGAGTATAGGATGTGCGAGGTCATGTTGCTTTACAGGACATTCGTTAAGCCACTTTTGGAACAGTGTGTGCAATTCTGGCCTGCTTCCTATGAGAAGTGTCAAAAAGGACTTACAAGGATGTTGTTAGGGTTGGAGGATTTGAGCTGTAGGGTGAGGCATAAAAGGCTGGTGCTGTTTTCCGTGGAGTGGCATAGGCTGAGTGGTGATGTTATGGAGGTTTATACAATCATGAGGGGCATGAATAGAGTAAATGAACAAGGTGTTTTCCCTGGAATGGTGGTGTCCAGATGTAGAGGGCATTGCTTTCGGGTGAACGGATAAAATTTCAAAGGGGCCTAAAGGACAACTCTTTCATGCAGTGGGTGGAATGAGCTGCCAGAGGAAGTGGTAGAGGCTAGTACAATTAAAACATGTTAAAGGCATCTAAATAGACACATGATATGATCAGGAAGCATTTACAGGGATATGAGCCAAGTGCTGGCAAATGGGAATAGACTCGGTTCGGATACCTGTTTGGCAAGGATGAGTTAGACCGAAGGGTCTGTGTCGGTGCTATACATCTCTATGACTGTGGGATCATAACAACTTATACTGCTCTGCTTCATCTCTGGGCTCCCTCATGACCACTTTGTCAATATTTCGCTTCGTCAGTATCGAACAATGGGGGAATTTTTGGTCTGTTTGCTATTTTACTATTATTTTTAAGGACATTTTTGTAAGTTAATTTTTCACTGCCGCACAGCCCCTGACCATGTGCTGCTTATCAATATTTTCTGGAAAATCTTTAACAGTCAAGAATTCCTTTTTCCAATTAGCAAGTGTATCTTCCTTCCATTTCTGACTATCTCATTCTGCACCATTTTCATTCCCTGTAATCTATTTTGCACTTCCTGAAACATCAAATATGTTTCTCCTTCCACAGATACGAGTGATTAATGCCAAAGCCCTGTTGCCTGTGGAGAGGGTGATGTTTGACTTTCTTGTACAGCTGCAGTTTGTGTGGTGAAGGTGCTCCCACAATGTGGTTGGGTAAGAGACATTACAGAGTATTCATTCAGCAGCAGTAAAGATCTGAAGATAATGTCCAAATCAATAACAGTTTGTATTTTTATTATCATGCTTATAATTCCACAAAAATATTATTGAGAATTTTAAACATAAGGCCAGAGATGGTGATATTAGGTCAGGTGACCAAAGGCATTGCCAAATAAGCAGGTTTTGAGGAATGTCTTAAAGGAGGAAAGCAGACCTGAGAGGTTTTGGCTGCGAATTTAAGACCCTGTGGCTTTGGCAACTGTAAAAGCAGCCACACAGGTGAAGTAATGAATTAACAGGTCATTGGGTGTTTCGAACACAATGGGTTGTCGAGGTCTCAAAGGTTGTGTGATGCAGCGAGCTAGGGATGATCACAATCAGGAATTAAATAAAGTGTGAGAATTTTAAATTGAGGGATGTGGGCTGGATGCTGGCAAGTGAGACTAGATTGGGTTGGGATATCTGATCAGCATGTACGGGTTGGATTGAAGGGTCTGTTTCCATGCTGTACATCTCTGTGGCTCTATGTTGTTGATTATGAATAGCAGCCTTTTGATGGATCAACATGTTTTGGTACGAGGGAGTACTTGGGTAGCAGAGATTTTTCTTCAGATTACAGGGAGGTCGGATGTGGGAAGCTGGCCAGGAGTACGTTTGGATAATGAAGTCTGGAGATAACACAAGATGGATGAGAGTGTATGAGCTGAGACAAGGGTGGAATCAGCTAGAATTAGTGGTCTTGGAGTGGGACTGAGCTGTCACCCTCACCTCGCCTCTGGGATTCAGTTAGTTGTCAGGTTGTGAATCAGGGCGGTACCACAATCGGGAGCTAAGTGGCCCTGGTGGAGACTAAAATGAGTGTCACTCAGCTGGCTGTTGCTGAGCAGCTGCTGCTTGATAGCCCTGTAGATGACATTTTCCATCACTTTACTGCTGATCGAGTGTGGACTGATAGAGGGAAATTGCCTGGGTTGGATTGTCCTGTGTTTTTGTGTTGAACATGCCGAGGCAATGTTTCACATTGTCGGTAGATGCCAGTGCTGGAGCGGTCCGTGGTTTGGTGGGTGGCAAGTTCTGGAGCACATGCTATCAGTATTATTGCCAGAATGTTGGCAGAGCCCATAGCCTTTGCACTACTTAACCATTTCTTGATGTTATTCAAACTCAAGCGAACTGGCTTAAAACTCACATCTGTGATGTTAGAAACCACTGGAGAAGGCTAAGATGGATCATCTCACTTGGCATCTGGCTGAAGATTGCTGCAGATGCTGTCATCTTATCTGGTGCATGGATGTGTGAGGCTCCTCCATCAGTAAAGGTGGGGATATCTGTGATGCTTCCTCCAGTGAGTTGTTTAATTGTCCATCACTGTTCACAACTGGGTGTGGCAGAACTGCAGAGCTCCGATGTATTCCATTGGTTGTGGGATTGTTTAGCTCTGTTG
Source organism: Chiloscyllium plagiosum (assembly GCF_037043375.1). Lineage (NCBI taxonomy): Eukaryota > Metazoa > Chordata > Chondrichthyes > Orectolobiformes > Hemiscylliidae > Chiloscyllium > Chiloscyllium plagiosum. The sequence goes on along the minus strand of NW_028270156.1, from coordinate 98,668,804 downwards.
CTTGCTGCTGATGCTGTTTGAAATGCAAATGGTCCTGTTTGGTAGCTTCATCAGGTTGGCACTTTATTTTTAGATATGCCTGGTTCTGCTCTTGGCATGCCCTCCTTTACTGTCCATTGTGATGGGTGAGAGCTGGATTTACAAACCCATGAAATTTCAGATTGTGCTGGAGTACAGTTCTGCTGCTGTTGATGTCCCACAGTGCCTCAGAGATACCCAGTTTGAGATCCTACATCTATTCAAAGTCTGACCCATTTAGAACAGTGATAGTGTCACTCAACACGATGTAGGTTTTCTCAACTTTAAGCCAAGACTTGTGACTCAAAAAGGAGTGTGTGATGGTCGCTCGTACTGATACTGTCATGGACAGATGTATCTGCAGCTGGTCACTTCATAACAATGAGATCAAATATGTTGTACACTCTTGGTTCCACCACCACCCGCTGCAGACTCAGATGAACAGCTATGTCCTTTAGGACCTGGCCAGCTCAGTCAGTAATTCTGTTGCAGAGTTAGTCTCGATTGTGGACATGGAAATCCTGTACCCAGAGTACGTTTGACACCATTTTACTTCCTCAGTGCTTCCTTCAAATGTTGTTCAACATGAAGGAGAACAGATCCGTCAGCCAAGGGAGGACGGTACGTGGTAAGCAGCAGGAGCCATGAGACGTCCTGGTGTCCGGAGTCAATGCTGAGTACTCCAAGGGCAAATCCTCCCTGTCTGTGCCACGACCTCTGCCTGGCCTATCCTGCTGGTGGGGCAGGACATATCCAGAGATTTCAGAAGAAAGTGAAGACTGCAGATGCTGGAGATTAGCGTCAAGAGTCTGGTGCTGGAAAAGCACAGCAGGTCAGGCTGATGAAGGGCTGAGGCTCGAAACATCGATTCTCCTTCTCCTCGGATGCTGCCTCACCTGTTGCGCTTTTCCATCACCACAATCTCAATATCTTGGAATGGTGATGGTGGTGTCTGGTCATTGTCTGTAAGGGCTGTTTCCATGAGTATGACTATGTCAGGCTGGTCCTTGATTGGTCTGTGAGACAGCTCTGCACATTTTGGCACCAAAGTCCAGATGTTAGTGTGGAGGACATTGCACCATCGAGAGGGCTGATTCTGTGGTTGTATTTTCTGGTGCCTTCTTAGATGCCGAGTGGCCCATCGGGTTTCATTACTTTGTTGAAACTTTACAGTGATTATTTCAGTGAGTAGCTTGCTGGGCGACTGTCAGGTTGGCAGGGTTTTTTCGCCATTGACAATGGTTCCATGGCGATCAGGAGATTCCTAATTCCAGCTATTTTTTCTTGAATTCAGATTCCACCATCTGCCAAGATGGGATTCGAACCAGGACTTCAATCGTTTGTTTTAATAGTTTGGATAAAAGTTAAATACATTAGGTTTGTTCACTCACTTTAAATATCACTTACCCAGGTTTTGTTTCTTTGTGAAACACTGTCCATCATTCTGTCTCCTCCATCCTTCTCTCCAACAACAAGAGTTTGGAGCAGATGGAGTTTCTCTGTCACTAAGACTGAGATAATCTGATCTGCTGCTTCCCTCCCTCCCACTAGCCCGCCGAGCCAAACTGCCTCACGAGGTGTTCCCGGTTTTTGTCCTAAACTTACATCTTCCTCCAGTCTCTTGTAAAGCCTTATCAGAGCTCATCTTGACCCTTTACCCTAATTTCACTAAACTATAGACTTTCCAACACTCTTTCCTCCTCCTCCTCCTCATTAGTCCCCCTCGCCGATTCACAGATATTGTTCCTTGTTCTGTCTTTTCTGGTTATGTCCTTCTCTCCCAAAATCCTGCTCCATCTCCACTCTCCCTTTCCTTTCTGAATTCCTTGCATTTGGTGTCCTTGGTCCCTTCTGTATCTCACGTACACACTGCCAGGAGATGACATTGTGCAAAAGCACCATGTTGGGTTTCACATGTACACTGACGATGCCCAGTTCTCCTTCCCCATCATCCCTCTCCATTACCCCACTGTTACTCAGTTATCAAACTGCTTACCACATTCCCACTACTCGATTAGGCGCAGGTCCCTCCAATGAAACACTGTCGTAGTTAAACCCGTTGCCTGACAAATTCCTTTCCGTTACTGCTGAGCCTCTCCCTCTCACTGGGAACTATGCAGCAGAACTGCACTCTTCACAGTATTGCAGTTATATCTGACGCAAAGCTGACCTTCTGATCAGACATCTACACAATCACAAACACTAGGAATTCCAATCTCTTAAACGTTGCTTATCTCCTCCTCAGCCCAGCTCCATTTCTCCTGAAACCCCTTACCCGTGTCTGTGTTGCCTTAAACTTGACGAATCCGAAACAGAACCCTTGATTCTGTGACTGACTCAGAATCTGGTTTCAAACTCCCCCCTCAGTATTTACCCTCAGACACATCAGTATTTATTCTGTCAAACCCGTTAAGAACCTGGTGGTGTGGTCTGATTGTATCTCGTGGAAATGGCAGAGGATGATGTGTTGTATCTGGGTGGAAGGTAAGGACTTGGGGGCGGGGGGGGTGTTCTATCCTTGTTGCAGTTGGAGGTGTGGGTTTCAAAGGCAGAGGTGCGGGAAATGGAGAAGATATAGTGGATCATATTGACCACATGGGAGGGGTAATTGCAGTCCTTGAAATACGGGGCCATTTGGTATGTTCTGGCCTCACTGGAACACTGCACTAAGCATGAGACAGAGATGTTGGCCAGGGAACAGGCTCGTGTGTTAAAGTGGCAGGCAGCTGGAAGCTCGGGGTCTGTTTTAGCAGCAGAACGTAGATCATCAGTCGCCATTTCCGCCACCTCCACTGAGATGCTGCCAGACACAGCTGCCAGACACAGGGGCGTGTAACTTGAAGAGAGGCATTTACACATCAAGCACATACTTTTTTCTTGGTATGTCTTTATATTCTTCCTGTACTGACTGTGCGTTTTGTTTTGTGAATTAATTTCATAGGATATTAAATCAGAATAATTGCGGCTGTGATCTCAAAAGCAAGTTTTTACAGTCAATGGTGTCATCAGGATCTGAATATCATAGGCATTTAACTGTGGAAGGAGAAAGGTTTGTCTGTTCTGTTTGTGGGAAGATATCTCCAATATTTTTGTTAAGCAGAAAGATGTGCAAATTCGTGGTTGGATCACCCTTTGGGTGTGTGCTCTGTTCTGGGCCCTGCAGCAGAGGAAGGAGATATTGGCCTGAGAGGGAGCACACATTTATCCAAATTACAACTTGTCTCTTTGTAAGTACTCTCAGATTTAGACCCAATCACCCACTTCATTATGTTAACCTGTAAACTTCATATTTTCAATTACCTGCAAACTTCCCATTAAAAATCCTTTTGGACTCAAATTCCAGTACCTTTTCAGGTGGAATGTTCCAGCTTCTGACAACTGTCTGTTCATTCAGAAACTGCTGAGGTCCATGTTGATTCTGGGGTTACAAAGGTGAGCTGCTGTCCCTGAGCTCCCATTGAGATGCATTGGAACAGTACAGGAGGCTGAGGGCAATGTCGGTATGAGCAGACAATGAAAATGACAGGGCTGCACTATGAGGGCTGCTTGGCTCAATGAGAGTGTTCTGGAGATGTGTGTAAACATACTGATGTGAGACAGGGAGAAGGTGAAGCTGAAACTCAGTTTTAGTTCAGGCCGTTCAGAAATTCACAGTCCCAGTGGGAAGAGCCAACTTGTCAGTGATACCTGCAGAGTAATTAAGTTTTTAAAAGTACGACATATCAGCTTAAGTAAAGATTTTTTAAATTATAATGGGCATGTTTGAAGTGAAGGAAGGTTGCTCACTCAGTTAAACTCTCTTAATGGGAGTAACTAGATGAATGTAGTGAGATGTTGTTACAGGAGACCTCAGACCCGTGGTGTGCTCCTCTTGCACAATGTGGGACGTAAGGGACGCTTCCAGTGTCCATGACGGCTATGTGTGCAGGTAGTGTGCCCAACTGTAGCTACTGAGAAACTGTTTTTCAGACCTGGAGCTGAGAGTGGACTCACTGTGGAGCAATACTGAGAATGTTATGGACAGCACGGTTAGTGAGTTAGTCACACTGCAGGTGAGGGTTACACAGGCAGAAAGGGAATGTGTGACCATCAGATCAAGTAAAAGGCTCAGGAAGGAAATGCAGGACTCCCCAGTGATCGTTCCCATTCTCAAACAGATATTGTGTACCGCCTGGGATTCTATAACGGGGGGAACAGGTGGGGTGGCCTCTCAGGGGAAATCCGCAACAGGCAGGTTCATGACGCCACAGATCGGTCCGCTGCATAGAACTGGAGGAAGGAGAATGGCAGAGCTATAGTCAGCGTCAGAGACAGGCGTGTCTGTGGCCACAGACATGAATCCAGGACAGTGGAATTGAACCCAGGTCCAATTATTGATAAGTGCACAGACCAATAAAGGTCAGCGTCCCAAATGCAACCTTCAGCACTTGACCAACCTGAAGCTCTACTTTCCAGGGACTGTGCACTTGTTCTGAGCCCTTCAGAGGGATTGAAGGGGACAGGGAGAAAACAGGAACAGGGTTGTGTTGCAGATCTATAAAATTACTGTCTCCCTAGCCTCTTGGTTTCTCCCCCCGCCTCGGTCTCCCACACCCATCGTGCCTCCTCCCCACCGCAGGGAAAAGACTTTGTGTATTTACCCTATCCATGTCCCTACTGATTTTATAAACCTCTATAAGGTCACCCATCAGCCTCTAATGCTCCAGGGAAAACAGTGTAGCTCAAATCCTCCAACCCTGGCAACATGCTTGTAATTTTTTCTGAACCCTTTCAAGTTTCGCAATATTGTTTTGATAGGAAGGAGACAAGAATTGCACGCAATATTCCAAGAGTGACCTAACCAATGTCCTGTACAGCTGCAATATGACCTCCTAACCCCTATACTCAATGTTCTGACCAATAAAGGAAACATACTAAACACCTTCTTCACTATCCTATCTACCTGCGATTGCTTTCAAGGAGCCATGAACCTGCATTCCAAGGTCTCTTTGTTCAGGAGCACTCCCGAGGACATTACCATTAAGTGTAAACATCCTGCTAATATTTGCTTTTCCAAAATGCAGCACCTCACATTTATCTAAATTAAACTCCATCTGCCAGTCCTCAGCACGTTCATCCATCAGATCAAGATCCTGTTGTAATCTGAGATAATCCTCTTCACTGTCCACTACACCTCGAATTTTGGTATCATCTTACTAACATTACTTCCTATATTCACATCCAAATCATTTATATAAATTATGAAAATTAGTGGATCCAGCACCAATCCTTTGTGACACCCCACTGGTCACAGGTCTCCAATCTGAAAAGCAACCTTCCACCACCACCCTCTGTCTTCTACCTTTGAGCCAGTTTTGTATCCAAATGGCTAGTTCTCTCTATCTTCCATGAGATCTAACCTTGCTAACCAGTCAACCATGGGGAACCTTGTTGAACACCTTACTATAGTCCATGTAGATCATTTCCACCGCTTTGCCCTCATCAATCCTCTTTGTTACTTCTGCAGAAAAACTGACTCATGTTCATGAGAGGTGAGTTCTCACACACAAAGCAGTTATTAATATCCACAACGTAACTGTACATTGGGGTCTGCGTCATCCAATTATAGGTGTTAATATTCTGGATAAAGTTCACGTACACCAGCTTTGTGTTAGTGACTGTGTATTGAATCTTACTAATATCACCAATGCCGGTTAGTTCCTTTTGAAAGGCAGTCCCTTCCGTCTGCTCTGTCTCCTCTATCCCCACCGTAGACAGTAAGTGGGAGGAGCTCATGGACTTTCCATGTGAGTGAGACTGAGAAAATCTTCCCTTCATTCCACTAGCCCACCAGGAAATGGTGATAGTGTCCTTACCTCTGAACCACGAGATTTGGGTTCAAAGTTGAGTAACAGCATCTTTGAAGAGGCTGATTGGAAAACATGCCCAAGCTCCCAACTGTCCCTGCCTGAGCCTCCAAACAGAACCTTCCTGTAGTTTCCCTCCTGTCAGACTCTCCCATTGCTCAGTTTGTCTTGGATCCCCTCCTGCTGCTGCACTACTCCTGTCCCTCACTGACCTGTCCATCCCCCAGTGTCCTCAACATTCATTCATTGTTCACAATCCCATTGTCCCAGTCCTCCAGCCCCGCCCCTTCCACCCTATTGGGCAGCAGCTGTTGTCAGTCACCCAGGCTCCTGTAGGAGAGGCAACCAGTGCACGGGCGCAGTGCTGGCCAATTGTTGGCGTATGTGCAGTACGGGTCAGTGTCAGGGAGGGAGGCTGTGGATGTGTGGGATTAATCTGTCATTGGCTGCTCCCTCCCTTCCTCCCTCTGAGAACAGGACCCAGGGGAATGGTCCCAGCCCTGGTATCGTGACAAGTGGTCGGCGTATCAGTGGGGGGAGCATTTTGCAGAAAGTTATCAGAACTCGTGTGAAGATTCAGGAATGTTATGGAAAGGAACAAGGATGGGCCTGCAAGTAAAGTTCTAATTTGGTTCATTTTAGTTCAACCAGATATGATTTAGCCAGTGTGTGCAGGATGGTTCTTATCAGAGGGTCGGTGTGGGGAAAATAAATAAGAGATTCCAGATTGGGGAAAAAAATCAATTTTGGTCTGACCAGGAAGGAAACCCTGGGAGGTGGGAGAAGGATTCACCAACACCCAGGAGGCTCTGAGTCAGAGTAATAGACTTGATTAGATTAGATTTCCTACAGTGTGGAAACAGGCCCTTCGGCCCACACCGACCGTCGGAAGAGTAACCCACCCAGACCCATTTCCCATGGCCGATTCACCTGACCTGCGCGTCTTTGGATTGTGGAAGGAAACCGGAGCACCGGGAGGAAACCCACGCAGACACGGAGAGAATTAGTAAACTCCACACAGACAGTCACCCAAGGCTGGAATCGAACCTGGGACCCTAGTGCTGTGGGGCAGCAGTGCCATCGTGCCACCCCTTTTTTTTTGTTCTTAGCCTGCAGGCAGGAGCTAGGAAGCTGAATTCAAGGAGAGGAGAGAGAGTGTGAGAACTGGGTGTGGAGGAAAGGAGTGAGGAGATTGGTTTGGTCTTCAGTTAACAAGAGAGAGAAATTGTGAGACTGAGATTTAAAGCTTTGGGGCAACAAGGAAACTACAATTTAATACTATCATTGTCTTATAAAGATCCATCCGGTATTAACAGTGGTATATTGTTTCCTCTGTACGGTACTGAAATGGCGGATTTGCGGATGAGAAATTCAAATTGAACTTCATGTTCAGTTTTGATGGTTACTTGATCCGTGCCGATCTGGATATCATTGGCCTTTTCATGTGGAAGGAAAGGTGTGTATTCTGTCCGTGGGCGAATATTTCAAATGTCACTGTGACTGGAAAAAAATACTGAGACGCAGCCAAGTCCATGTTAGCGTGGTGACTATGGAGAGAGATTTCATTTGTTTTTAAAAGTCTGAAAAACATGGCACATTTCCCAGGAACAATTAAGTTGCAGATTTGTTTTGTTTGAGAACAAGGTTTTAATTAACCATGCAACCAGAAAGAGACCAGGATACCTGCACCATGGAACAAACGATGAAAACGGGATTGTTGTGAAGGAGTTAATTATCGATCATGGCTTGTAATCCATTGGCGTTGTCACGTCGGTTCCAGCGCCGTGGGGAAATACTGGAAATGTGATGAATGTAATGTAGGATTCAGTTATTAAACTGTAAAAAGTGCAGAAGAAATTTACAAGGATTTTTGCCAGGGCGCAAGGGTCTGAGTTACAGGAAGAGGTTGGACAAGCGAGGATTTGTTTTATTTAGAGCAGAGGAAACAGAGGCGGGGGGGGGGGGATTTTTTCTAGAAGTCTATAAGACCATGACAGGCCTGGGTAAGGTGAATGCACTCAGTCTTTTGCCCAGGGAATCAAGGACTGGAGGGCATCAGTTTAAGGTTATAGGAGAAAGAATGAAAGGGAACCTGAGGGGCAACAGTTTTACACAGAGGGTGGTATGTATATGGACTGAGCTGCCAGTGGAAGCGGTTGAGGTGGGTACATTAACAACATGTAAAAGACGTTTGGACAAATACATGGATAGCGAAGGGTCAGAAGCAGATGGGCCAAGTGCAGGGAAACGGGGTTAGTGCGGATGGACATTCTGATCGGCATGGGCCAGTTTGGGCCAAAGGGCCAGCCTCTGCTATAGGATGCTCTGACTCCAAGTATATTTACTATTTCTCCTGCTATCTCTGGTAGCACCCTGGGATGGATTTCATCTGAGCAAGGAGACTTGTCTACCTTTCGCTCCATTAGCTTGCCCAGCTCTAACTCTTTCGTGATGATGGTTGTTTCTTGGTCCTCACCTTCCTCAGTCTCCTTATCAATTACTGGCATGTTCTTCGTATCCTCCACTGTGAAGACTGACTGCTGTGTACTCATATTCCTGAACCCTGTTGGATAGGAATAACTAGGTACAGAACTCTGAGAGGTCTTCTTTGAGTCTTTATTGATGAGACATGGCAGTTACCTGGATAGTGTACATGCAAAACACCCCCAGGCAGCATCAGGTAACTCCCCGCCTGTCCGATGTGCCGCTCCCATTCTTATACCTTTGTGGTTTGTGGGTTCGAATGGAGGCTGTCGCTCAATATTATCTCCAAGGCAACGGCAGTTAAAAAGTCGCGTTCAGCTCAACACTTTGTGGTTAAATCACATAGCCCTCCCCCACACCCCTGCGGCTCAGTCAGGTATCTGACAGGCACTTCAGTTTCAGTGGGGCTGTCTGTCAGGATTCTGATGTGGAAGAACTGGTGTTGGAGCGGGGTGGGCAAAGTTAAAAACCACACATCACCAAGTTGTACTTCCAAATAAACCTTTTGGACTATAAGCTTTTGCAGTGTGCTGTGAGTTTTAACTTGATCAGGATTTCTCTATGGTAACAGTTAAGTGCTTCAACAATTACAGAGGCCATATGTTCCCCACATAATAGGTTCCCCTCTCGCAGTGTAAACTGCTATTCTGGTCCTTGGATAGTTACTCAATCCCATCTAGCTTTCTGTGGATCTTTAAAGTTTTTCTAATCTCCTAGTTTCTCCTTGGTCTTTGCCAATTTGTATGCTTTCTATTTCAATTTGGTAGACTCCCTTATTTCCTTAGCCACCATGGCAGATTACTCCTTTTCCTACAGTCCTCCCTTTTCACTGATATATATTTTTGCTGAGCAGTATGAAAAATTCTTTGATATTCCTCCACTGTCTGTCAACTGTCCCACCCTAAAGTCTTTGCTTCCAGTCTACATTAGCCAACTCCTGCCTCATCCTATTGTAGGTCTCCTGTATTTAAGCACAGGATCTTGGGATTGGATTTAATTTTCCCGCTTCCCTTCTGTATTCTAAATTCAACCATACTTAACACAAGTCTTTTATCAGATTACGAGGTGAGGCGATGTTACCTGGGTGTTTTGGTTTTCATTGTCAGAGACCTTCGCTTTGTGATAAATTATACGATAGATATTCACAACAGAGTATTCTGGATGGTGTGAATGTACTACACAGTCTAAAACCATAAAACACTGTCTCCCCTCAGTTTTCATGATTTGGAGATGCCAGTGTTGGACTGGGGTGTACAAAATGTTAAAAATCACACAACGCCAGGTATAGTCCAACATGTTTAATTGGAAGCACACTCGCTTTCGTAGTATCGTTCCTTCATCATGATCCAATTAAACCTGTTGGAATATAACCTGTTGTTGAGTGATTTTTAACTCACCTCAGTTTAAAATTGCAAAATCATTATCTCCCACGTACTTCCTCACTATCTAAGTTTGGAACGCTAATCCACCTGACTATCCTGCTTTTTCCAAAAATCTCCTTTGGTGAAGATGGTGAATTTTGGATTCAGCTTTCCAGTTATTACCGTAAGAAGATAAGCTCTAGGCACAGGAGAGGCAATGTAGCCCTTCGAACCAGCTCCACCATTTAATACCATGATGATTGAGCTCCCCTCGGTCTCAGCTGGATTTTCCTGCCCGCGCTCTCTCCCCTTCAACTCATTACAAATTCAACATCTGTATCTCTTCAGTAAATTTGATCATTGTCCTGGCATCCACCGCATTTTGAATAGGGCATTCCACAGATTCACAGCACTTTGAGATAACTACATTCTTCTTCATGAGAATAGAATAGAATCCCTACAGTGCAGAGACAGGGTACTCGTCCATGGAGTCCATACCAACCCGATAATGAGCATCCCATTCAGACTCACCCATTCCCTGTATTTCCCATGGTTAATAACTTAACCTGCACAGGCATGGACACTGTGGGAATTTAGCATAGCCAATCCACTTAACCTGCACATCTTTGGACTGAGAAATGAAACTGGAGCACCCAGAGGAAACTCGCACAGACACGGGAGAATGTGGAAACTCCACACAGTCGCCTAAGGCTGGAATCATATCCAGGTCCCTGACGCTGTGAGTCAGCAATGCTAACCATTGAGCCACCTTTGCTTAAAATCATCTCCTCCTATTAACCACCCCACGCCCCAGTTGGCTGAAAATCTATATTCCTTACATCAAAAAATCAGGTTGTGGAAGCAGATGTCTCAGTAAAACCCAGTGGCAGTCCATATGTTCTGTGTGTCTGAATGGGGATCCTATACACAACACCCTCCAGTCCACACTTTTCATTTTCTGTCCAGAGACATGGCTCCAATGGCTTCATGGGGACTACAACTCCCACAATCCTTGAGGCAGGGACCACACGTGTGCGGGGAAATCCGGCACTGTACATGTATAAAATGTGGGCGGGTTTTGGAACATGTGCTTTGGGTAAGTATACTTTGCAGAAAGTATTTCACACTGTGATTGGCTGGAGGAGGAATGCATCTGCTTATAGTATTGATCAGTTGGGGAAGGGGGTCAAAGTGTCACTACACCGATGGAGGACCACTCTCCATCTCCAATTCATTGTAATAGTGGGAATCAACTAATGGGAAACGAAGAAGGATCTGACCCATTCTCCCAGACCGAAGGTTCCTCTTCTGTCCAGGATCTGCCATCTCCCTTTCTGTTTCCTTTTGTTTCATTCTGCTGTTACATTACTGACTTGCAGCAACTGAAGGGAAAGGAAGTGAACCCAGAACGGGTGCAGAATCTAACCAGGGACGGGAAGTGGTGGCATGGATCTGTTTATCAGTAACTCCATGAGAATGGGGAGGGTGTACATTAGGGGATAGTAGAGTTAGAATGAAAGGAGAGCGTAAGTGGGCTGGAGGGTTACAGCTTTGGGGGAAGAAAGGGGAAAAAGATATTCTAGAGAAACAAGAATTGTCTGCTCTGAATTTCTAATCTGTACATATTCCTTTATACAGGGTGATTGATGGTGAAGATTTGCAGACTGAAATCTCAACATCATGTACCGATCGTGATTAAGTTAACCAGCATTTGAAGAACCAAAGATAGAGAATCACTCAGCCAAAATCCTGCAACACTCTCCCTCCCAGCATTGTCGGTCTATCTGCGCCAAATGGACTGCGAATGGTACAAGACAGCAGCCTACGACCATGTTCTCAAGGGTAACGAGAGATGGGGAATAAATGCTGGCTGAGCCAGTGATGCCCATATCCTGGAAACGGTTTCTATCTCTAGTTGCTGAAACCCAATTGATGTTACTGCAGGATGAAGAGGGAGGTTGAGTGCATCGTCCAGGAGGCAGCACCATCACATTACCCCTGCCGACACCCACACAGTAACACCGCAACACCACTGGAACAAAAGGCAGTGAAGCCAAAGGAGGACTTAGATATAGTTCTTCGAGGTAAAGTCATCAAAGGGGATTGGAACACAGCAGGAACAGGAGACTGAGCTGGATGGTCAGCAGTTTCCCATTGAATGGTGGAGCAGGATTGAAAGGCCGAATGGCCTCCTGCTGCTATCTCCCAGGTATGTACATAACCATGGAGCCCGGGTAGGAAGAAGTGGGCAAGGCAGGGATTCTCCAGGCGATTGCACTTCCACATCAGTTTTCAGTGAGGGGTGGTTTGATGGATTTTATTTAACATTTAGGTCTTTCACACAAGGTTTGTGACTTTGTTTTGCTTTAAATGTAAACGTTTATTCCACCACAAATAAATCTAAAAGAAAAGACACGGAATATCTAAATATAAATGTTTTAAAATTTCAAATGCCCTTTAGAACAAAATTGTGGCTACTCCCGTACACCATCACTACCCAGTTGCTCACACTCCAGGGAAACATTCCCTCCCTTTCTGAACCTTTGTTTTGCTTTGACCACTTTTCAGTTCGCGTTCTCTGTGCTGTGAAGCGTTCTTTTTTCTTCTACACAGAAGTGTTATCCCATACGGCGGAGCAACCTTCCCACCATCAACATCATCATTCCACCGTTTTGGTTTTTGTTAATATATAATCACCGGCAGTAAACCATTTGTAAACCAATTGAATATTTCCAAACAAACCTCATTACGGGCCAAGCAAACCATTACAAGTGACAGAATGGGATGGGACTGTATCAAAATAGAGTTTTGGGGATGGGGCAGCGGTGGAGATAAAGCACTCTATCCCCTGCGGTGCCCACCTCTATCTAAAGACATCGAGAGCATTGATACACACCATATGCTCCTTGTCCAAGGACACCCTGGCGTGTAGCCTTTATCCTCAATCATGGAATAGAATCCCGACAGTGTGGAAGGAGAGCATTGGCCCGTCAAACCCCACCGACCATCTGAAGAACATCACGCCCAGAGCACTCCATCCCTGTAACACTGAATTTCCCATGGCTGATTCACCTTGTCTGCACATTCCTGGATCCCGTGGACAATTTAGCACAACCTATCCACCTGAACTACACAACTTTGGACTGTGGGAGGAAACCAGAGCATCTGGAGGGGACCCACACTATCATGGGGAGAATATGGGCACTCCATACAAGCCGTTGATCAAGGCTGGACTCCAACCTTGTACCTGGTGCTGTGAAGCAGCAGTGCTACTATCACAATTTAAATCAAAACAGATGATCCCTGCTCATTGTCACATTGCTGTTTGTGGAGACCTATGCCCAGAGAGACATCCCGAGGTTCAGAAAGTGGCAATATAAATTCAGTCAACTCCAGCCCAGTTAATGTGATTAACAGCCACACATCAATACTCCAACAGTGTCATCATGTACAAGGTCCAGTCCTGACTCTGGTGAACAGTAACTGCAGACCCAGAGTCCTGCAGTGATGTATGAACTCTACCCTAAACGGAGCAGGGGAATGACCACTTCCCTGTGTGCACTTACTGGTCTCTCAGTCCTGTTGAAGATGCAGCAAATCCCTTGTCGCACAGAGAGGGAAAGAGCTCCTACCTAGTGTGGCCTTGCTGTGGTCTCAGCAGGCCGGATGAATGACTGAATCCCTTCTCACACATTGAGCGTTTGAATGGCCTCTCCCCTGTGTGGCCTCGCTGGGGTCTCAGGGGGGCAGGATGAATCACTGAATCCCTTCTCACACACTGAACATCTGAATGGCCTCTCCCCTGTGTAGTCTTACTGAGGTCTCAGGAGGCAGGATGCATCACTAAATCCCTTCTCGCACATTGAGCATCTGAATGGCCTCTCCCATGTGTGGGCTCAGTGGTTTCTTGGGGGAGGGATGAATCACTCAATCCCTTCTCACACACTGAGAATCTGAATGGCCTCTCCTCCTGTGTGGGCTCACTGGGGTCTCAGCAGCTGCGGCATTTGAGTGTGTCTCATCCCACACTGGGAGCAAGTGAATGACCTTTTCCCCAGAGTGAGTTCTCTGGTGTTTCAGCTGGTTAGAGCACTGAGTGAACCCTTTCCCACACACTGAACAGGTGAATGGCCTCTCCCCAGTGGGAATGCACTGATGTCTTTGCAGATGAGAGATTTGAATGAATCCTTTCTCACACATGGAGCAGGTGAAGGGTCTCAATCCTCTGTGCCCTCTCTGGAGCATCAGCAGATTGCAACATCGAGTAAACCCTTTTCCATACTTGAGGTAGGTGAGCAGCCTCTCCGCAGTGTGACTGTGTTGGTAAGTGTCCCACTGGGAGGGGTAGGTGAATTCCTTCCCTCCTTCCCCACATTTACACAGCCTCACACTGGTCCTGTAATGATGGTGTCTTCCCAGATCACATGACCAGTTAAATCCTCAACCATGCGCAAACATGGGAATGGTTTCTCTGGGCTAGGAATGCTGCTTTCCCTTCCATATTACCCATGATGATCAGGACCTGTGGGATTGGGTGGCTCTCATATCGCCTTCAACTGTGAATTTCCCATCCGTGAATCCTTTGGCTGTAAAACAAGTTGATCTCTGTCCTTATTGCAATAATATTGCAGGTGGAATTGAGAACAGTTCGTAATTTACTCTATTATTCGTTTCTGATCAGGATCTGATTTCTCTGCTCGCAAGGTTGACATCAGTCTGTCTCACACATTGTTTCTATCCCTTAAAATGAGAACAGCAGTGAAGGACAGTGTTCCTTTAAACAGCCAGTCTTTCCACATGCTCAAATGGCTCAAATGAGCAACTTAAAGCTGTAGCTATGCTTTCCTGTCTCCAAGGGAATGAGGAGAAGCTGGAAAAGAGGCTGGATCACTGAGAAGAAGTGAATTTCCCAGGCTTTGGAGAAGCAAAGACAAAACTGCAGGACAGAGTCTGAGTGGGACTAAGCTTTTTTTATTAATCGCAACTTTTGTTTTCTTTTTTGTCCCTTTGACTCCTAGCTCATCCCACAACGCCCAGCTCCAGCTTTCCTTTCAGTTCTCTGAACGTGGAAAACTTGAACAATGCAATGATCTCAGTTATGTGTCCAACTGTCATCATGATGCTGAAAGTAAGTTAGCAACATTCTAAACAACTTTGTGCACTTAACCAGCAGAACTGACACATCCTCCATTACTTACACTTCTTGACCCATGATACCAGCTTCTATGACAGTTATAATTCTTTGACCACTTGGTTAAAGCCAGGCAAGTCAGTTCCAACAACTATTAATAGATCGTATCGAAAGAGGGTGCCCCTCAACAGACATTAATTTCCCAAACGTGTTTTTTTTTCTTTGAAAACACTTGACATGTCTGGCAACCTGGCCTTACAGCATACAGTTAATTGACAGTCTCAGTAGCCACTTCCAATCCATGAAGCAGCCAGTAGCATACACCAGTGAATTGATTTCTAACAGCAGCATTGCCCTGTCAAGAGAGATTGTGGAGAATGAAGCTGTCTTCTTGAGCGTATCTAAACATGAAACACTTGAAATGAATAAAATTTTTAAAGACCTCAATAGGATCGATACAGGAAGGATGTGCTCCCTGGCTGGTGTTTCTGGAATGAAATAAACACTAACTGTGGTATCTTTAACCAGCGTCCCCTTCAGCTACATCAATGTTGTGTATTTCTGAGCTCATCCAGTTTCACTCTCTTGAGCATTCCCATTGTTAACTGCTGTCATGTTGGGGGTCATGCAAAATCATGAGATCTGGAATTCTATTCCCAAACCTCAACCATCTGTCATTCACTTTTACTCCCTGAGACACTCCTTCAATTTGCCCTCTTTACCAAACTTGCCTTCACCTGCTCTGATTTTCCATTATTTGGCTCAGAATTAAGTGACCACAAAACTTTTATAGTGTAAAAGGAGGCGATTTGGCTCCCCAAAGAATCCTCTTCCCTCATGCTTTTCTTTTATCTTTTCCCCATTCTTCCTCTTCCGAGGTTGAAGGGAGGCATGGTGGCGGAGTGGTTAGCACGGCTACCTCACAGCGCCTGCCACCCGGGTTCAATTCCCACCTTGAGCAACTGTCTGTGTGGTGTTTGCACATTCTCCCCATGTCTGCGTAGGTTTTCTCCCACTATCCAAAAATGTGCAGGTTAGATGAATTGGCCATGCTAAGTTGCCCGAAGTGTTAGGTGTAGGGGAATGGGTCTGGGTGGGTTGCTCTTCGGAGGGTCAGTGTGGACTTGTTGGGCCGAAGGTCCTGTTTCCACACTGTAGGGAATCTAACGTTCACTTCATTGTACCTGGCTCCATTAGCAGTGGATTCCTAATCTCAACCTCTTGCAGAATGAAAATGGTTTGTCCAAATGTCACATGTGCATCGTTGCCAATTACCTTGCATCGGTGCCTCACCATTCTTGATTCTTTCACAAATGTGAACAGTTGGATTATGATTCCTTTTTAGCAGCTTCCCTTCCATCCGGGCTGCAGGTTATGTTTGCAGTCAGGAGGAGTCCATGGACAGTGTACATATTCACTGTGACAGATTCTAGCCTCTGTGCAGTTCCCTGAATGGTCAGCTTCCCAACATTCAGTGACGTATCAATTAGATTAGATTACATTACAGTATGGAAACAGGCCCTTCGGCCCAACAAGTCCACACCGACCCGCTGAAGCGCAACCCACCCATACCCCTTACCTAACACTATGGGCAATTTAGCATGGCCAATTCACCTGACCTGCACATCTTTGGACTGTGGGAGGAAACCGGAGCACCCGGAGGAAACCCACGCAGACACGGGGAGAACGTGCAAACTCCACACAGTCAGTCGCCTGAGGCGGGAATTGAACCCGGGTCTCCGGCGCTGTGAGGCAACAGTGCTAACCAGTATCAGTTCCATGTTCCTGATCCTGAGCTGTGCACGGTGGAAGCCACAGGGATGTTGAAGGGTCTTCACTTGGTTAAAACTAATCTGTAGAACCAGAATGCACAGCGTGAGAGGGGCGGGTTACTGGCTGACGAATAGTTAGAGGAGAATATGAGAGTCCATTTGGCCCATCAAGTCCACTCTGCCATTCATCAAAGTCATAGCTCACCCAATTGTGGCCATCCCTTCATTTTCCTGGCAGGATTTGCTTCTTCTCTGTCCATTTGTCTGTGCCTGGTTATCCAGCGAGATGAAGTGTGCGGGGACAAGCAGTGGACTTGATACCTGGTTATCCAGCGAGATGAAGTGTGCGGGGACAAGCAGTGGACTTGATACCTTCCAGAACTATTGGACCCTTAGGACACAGGGTGTCTAACAGACATGGAGAAACACATTCTGACTAAATTAGACAGCTTCCCATGTCCCATTCCATTGTTTTGGACTTTGTTGCTGATTTTAGTTTATTTTAAATTTTGGTTTATTTTAAATTGATTGGATTAAAAATTAAGTGTAGAAAACAGCGAAGAAGAAGCCCCTTCAGGTCGCTATACAGAGGCTGTAAGCTCTCCCACTGACTGTATAAAAAGCCAATGGACTGTTCTCAGCCCCTGCCCAGTGCTCTCTCCTTTCACATTGGTGAGGGTGCTGACTGGGTGACAGGTTCCCATCCCTGATGAACATGAGTGAATCCTTTGGTAATTAAACAACAATCTGATAGGTTTTATGGTCACTATTCCTTACTGACAAACCCGCCAATAACTACATTAATTCCCCCTGATTTCACAAGCTGCCTTTCAGTTTATTCTTTATCTCAAACATTGAAAAAAAATGTCAATTCTAAAGTGTTTTATAAAATGGGGACATGCAGCTAAGAGACAGATCAAACATCACCCCAAGATTAATATATAATGAATAGTTCTAGCTTTCAGAACATTTAGAGTGAGGAGAAAATACTTATTCTGTGTGGTCTGAGCTTCACGTTAACATGTGCCTTTTTGAAACTATACCAATGTTACATGGACAAGAAACTGTAGATATGGCGGGGAGACTGTGGGAAGGCTTTCGATTACCCATCCAATCTGTAAACACATTGGTACAGTCAGATCAGGGAGAAACGTTCATCTGGTCGAAATGAGGGAAATCATTCATAAAGTCGTCTCACCTCCTCGCTTAGCTGTGTCTTCACTCTATTCTGCTGTTGTGTGTGTGACAAGGAATTCATTCAGACCTCCAACCTGCTGACACACCAGTGAGCCCACACTGGGGAGAGACTGTTCCCCTGCTCTGTGTGTGACAAGGAATTCATTCAGACATCCCACCTGCTGACACACCAATGAGAGCACACTGAGGAGAGCCTGTTCCCCTGCTCTGAATGGGACGAGGAGCTCATTCCGACACCCCACCTACTGACACACCAGTGAGTCAACACTGGGGAGTGACTTGTTCCCCTGCTCTGTGTGTGACAAGCAATTCATTCAGACATCCCACCTGCTGACACACCAATGAGAGCACACTGAGGAGAGACTGTTCCCCTGCTCTGAATGGGACGAGGAGTTCGTTCCGAAACCCCACCTACTGACACACCAGTGAGTCAACACTGGGGAGAGACTATTCCCCTGCTCTGTGTGTGACAAATAATTCATTCAAACCTCCCACCTGCTGACACACTAGTAGGTCCACATTGGTGAGAGACTGTTCTCCTGCTCTGAATGTGGGAAGAAATGCACTGTCATTCAGGTGAATTAATTACCAGCGAGTTCCCACGGAATGACAATGATTGGATGTTTGATTTTGTTTGTTCACAGGATCATCGCATCCCTTTCTGGGGCAGCATTTATCAACCATTCAAACTATCCAGAGGATATTGAATAATCAACCACATTGCCATGTCTCAGTATTCACATATCGGCCCGACCAGGTGAAGATTGCAGCTTCCCTTCATGAAAGGGAATGAGTGAACCAAATGGGAATTCAAACCAATTGACAGCATACCATGAGGCGAACCTTTTTTAAACTCCAGAATTATATTACATGCGAATTTCACTATTTGCAAACTGCTGTCAGTTGGAGTTCCTTAACCACACAATTTTACCAGGACAGCAAGGTTTTATTTCAGGCAAAGTTGCATTATTGTTTAAGCAACTTATACTGTTAATAAGGTATAACAGTATACCTGATTCATTATGTTTAAATATTGTGTGCGTGTTTTTACACTGATTATGGAGCACATGATTACCTGGAACAGTTGATCAAATGGCTCTTGGTCTCGATAGGTGCAGGTTAATAAAGGTTTTGTTACTAGGTATGGTTAGCATGCAGTTTTGTTGATCAGCTCTTACACCAGTATTTAACTATCCAGATTCTATGTCACATAGCCATGAGACAAGAGGGTTCAAATAATTGATTGACACAGTAACAAACCGGCCTGAGAAGCAGAAGATTGGAGATAAATAGATTGGAGAACAGGAGGCTGACCTACAACCATAACAAGACTGCCCCGTTATTCGCCAACAGCCAGTTTGTCTTCTGTATCAGTGAACCATTTCCAACTGTCACAATGGGATACTTTCTTCATATATCATTCATTTCTTCATTAGTTAAACTCGATAAATTCTTTGGAAATTGCGATAAATTGCCAACTGCATCTCGTCAGTAATTTTAATCATGAACCACCTAAAATCAACAAACTCCATATCCCGAAAAATAGTTTGAGGTTGTGGATCAACCACACATTAGGAAGGATGGCAGGGTACCTGAGAGGTCGCAGATCACCCACACAATGGGAAGGATAGCAGGTCCCCTGAGAGTGGCAGATCACCCACACATTGGGAAGGATGGCAGGGTCCCTGAGAGGGGCAGATCACCCACACAATGGGAAGGATGGCAGGGTCCCTGAGAAGGGGACAGATCACCAACACATAGGGAAGGATGGCAGGGTCCCTGAGAGGGGGCAGACCACCCACACAATTGGAAGGATGGCAGGGTCCATGAGAGGGGGCAGATCACCCACACATTGGGAACGATGGCAGGGGTCCTGAGAGGGGACAGACCACCCACACATTGGGATGGATGGCAGGGTTACTGAAAGGGGGCAGATCACCCATACATTGGAAAGGATCGCAGGTCCCTGAGAGGGACAGATCATCCACGCATTGGGAAGTATGGCAGTATCCCTGAGGTGAGGACAGATCACCCACATATTGGGAAGGATGGCAGGGTCACTGAGAGGGGGGACAGATCACCCAAACATTGGGAAGGATAGCAGGGTCTCTGAGAGGGGGACAGATCACCCTGACATTGGGAAGGATGGCAGGGTCACTGAGAGGGAGACAGATCACCCATACATTGGAAAGGATGGCAGGTTCCCTGAGAGGGGGCAGATCACCCATACATTTGGAAGGTTGGCAGGTTCCCTGAGAGGGTACAGATCACCCATGCGTTATGAAGGATGGCAGGGTCACTGAGAGGGGGCAAATCACCCACACATTGTGAAGGATGGCGGTGTCCCTGAGAGGAGACAGATCACCCACACATTGGGATGGGTGGCAGGGTCCAATCACCCACACAATGGGAAGGATGGCAGAGTCCCTGAGAGGGTGGAGATCACCCACACTTTGGGAAAGATGGCAGTGTACCTGAGAGGGGGCAGCTTACCCACACATTGGGAATGATGGCAGAGTCCGTGAGAACGACAGATCACCCACACATTGGGAAGAATGGCAGTATCTCTGAGAGGGGCAGATCAGCCACACATTGGTAAGGTTGGCATGTTCCCTGAGAGGGGGCATCACCCACATATTGAGAATGATGGCAATGCCCCTGAGCGGGAGAGACCACCCATACATTGGAAAAGATGGCAGTGTCCCTGAGAGGGGGTAATTAACTAATTCATTGGGAAGGATGGCAGGCTCCCTGAGTGAGGGCAGATCACCCACACAATTTGAAGGATGCCTGTGTCCCTGAGAGGGGGCAGGTCACCCAAACATTTGGAAGGATGGCAGTTTACCTGAGAGGGGCAGATCACCCACAGAATGGGAAGGATGGCAGTTAACCTGAGAGGGGACAGATCACCCAAACATTTGGAAGGATGGCAGTTTACCTGAGAGGGACAGATCACCCACACAATGGGAAGGATGGCAGTTTACCTGAGAGGGACAGATCACCCACACATTGGGAAGGATGGCAGGGTGCCTGAGAGGGCAGATCACCCAAACATTTGGAAGGATGGCAGTCTACCTGAGAGGGACAGATCACCCACACAATGGGAAGGATGGCAGGGTGCCTGAGAGGGACAGATCACCCACACATTGGGAAGGATGGCAGTTTACCTGAGAGGGGGACATATCACCCATACATTTGGAAGGTTGGCAGGTTCCCTGAGAGGGTACAGATCACCCATGCGTTATGAAGGATGGCAGGGTCACTGAGAGGGGGCAAATCACCCACACATTGTGAAGGATGGCGGTGTCCCTGAGAGGAGACAGATCACCCACACATTGGGATGGGTGGCAGGGTCCAATCACCCACACAATGGGAAGGATGGCAGAGTCCCTGAGAGGGTGGAGATCACCCACACTTTGGGAAAGATGGCAGTGTACCTGAGAGGGGGCAGCTTACCCACACATTGGGAATGATGGCAGGGTCCGTGAGAACGACAGATCACCCACACATTGGGAAGGATGGCAGTATCTCTGAGAGGGGCAGATCAGCCACACATTGGTAAGGTTGGCAGGTTCCCTGAGAGGGGGCATCACCCACATATTGAGAATGATGGCAATGCCCCTGAGCGGGAGAGACCACCCATACATTGGGAAAGATGGCAGTGTCCCTGAGAGGGGGTAATTAACTAATTCATTGGGAAGAATGGCAGGCTCCCTGAGTGAGGGCAGATCACCCACACAATTTGAAGGATGCCTGTGTCCCTGAGAGGGGGCCGGTCAACCAAACATTTGGAAGGATGGCAGTTTACCTCAGAGGGGCAGATCACCCACACAATGGGAAGGATGGCAGTTAACCTGAGAGGGGACAGATCACCCAAACATTTGGAAGGATGGCAGTTTACCTGAGAGGGACAGATCACCCACAAAATGGGAAGGATGGCAGTTTACCTGAGAGGGACAGATCACCCACACATTGGGAAGGATGGCAGGGACCCTGAGAAGGAGACAGATTACCCCCACATTGGGAAGGATGGCAGGGTGCCTGAGAGGGCAGATCACCCAAACATTTGGAAGGATGGCAGTTTACCTGAGAGGGACAGATCACCCACACAATGGGAAGGATGGCAGGGTGCCTGAGAGGGACAGATCACCCACACATTGGGAAGGATGGCAGTTTACCTGAGAGGGGGACATATCACCCATACATTGGGAAGGATGGCAGGGACCCTGAGAAGGGGACAGATTACCCCCACATTGGGAAGGATGGCAGGGTGCCTGAGAGGGCTGATCACCCAAACATTTGGAAGGATGGCAGTTTACCTGAGAGGGGTCAGATCACCCAAACATTTGGAAGGATGGCAGGGTCCCTCTGGGGGGGGGCAGATCACACACTAAGTGGGATGGATGGCAGGGTTCCTGAGAGGGAGAAATATACCACACACTTGGAAGGATGGCAGTGTCCCTGAGAAGGGCAGATCACACACACTTTGTGAAGGATGGCAGGGTCCCTGAAAGGGGGAAGATCAACCACACAATGGGAAGAATGGCAGGGTCAATGAGAGGGGAACAGATCACCCATACGTTTGGAAGGATGGCAAGTCCCTGAGAGATGGCAGATCACCCACACAATGGGCAGGATGGCAGGGTCACTGAGAGGGGAGAGATCATCCATGCATTGGAAAGGATGGCAGGGTCCCTGGGAGTGGGCAGATGACGCACACAATGGGAAGGATGACAGTGTCCCTGAGAGGGGTCAGATCACCCACACATTGGGAAGAATGGCAGGGTCCCTGAGATGTGGCAGATCACCCACACATTGCGAAGGATTGCAGGGTCTCTGAGAGGGGGCAGATCACCCACACATTGGGAAGGATGGCAGGATCTCTGAGAGGGGGCAGATCACCCACACATTGGGAAGGATGGCAGGGTCCCTGAGAGAGGGCAGATCACCAACACATTGGGAATGATGGCAGGGTCCCTGAGAGAGGGCAGATCACCCAAACAATGAGAAGGATGGCAGTATCACTAAGAGGTGGACAGATCACCCATACATTGGAATGGATGACAGGGTCTCTGGGAGGGGGCAGATCACCCTCACAATGGGAAGGATGGCAGGGTCACTGAGAGAGGGACAGATCACCCACATATTGGGAAGGATGGCAGGGTCACTGAGAGAGGGACAGATCACCCTCACAATGGGAAGGATAGCAGGGTCACTGAGAGAGGGACAGATCACCCACACATTGAGAAGGATGGCAGGGTCCCTGAGAGGGGGCAGATCACCAACATATTGGGAATGCTGGCAGGGTCCCTGCGAGAGGGCAGATCACCCACAGATTGGGAAGGATGGCAGGGTCACTGAGAGAGGGCAGATCACCCACACAATGGGAAGGATGGCAGTGTCTCCCTGAGAGGGGGCAGATCACCCACACAATGGGAAGGATGGCAGTGTCCCTGAGAGGGGACAGATAACCCACACTTTGGGAAGGATGGCAAGGTCCATGAGAGGGAGCAGATCACCCACACATTGGGAAGGATGGCAGTGTCCCTGAGAGGGGGCAGATCACCCGCACAATGGGAAGGTTGGCCGTGTCCCTGAGGGGGACCGATCACCCACACATTGGGAAGAATGGCAGGGCCTCTGAGAGGGACCGATCACCCACACATTGGGAGGAATGGCAGGGCACCTGAGAGGGGGCAGATCCCTCACAAATTGGGAAGGATGGCAGTGTCCCTGAGAGGAACAGATCAACCACATTGGCGAATTGTAGAGTTGAAGGGAGTTTTGACAAAGTTTATGGGCTTATGATCTGTGTAGATAATGTAGATGAAAACAGATTATTCCTATCAACTGAAGGAAATGGACGATGAGATACAAACGTTAAGATGTTGGACCGATTGACAGGGTGGATTGGATGAAGTGGTTACCCGGAAGGGATCCTATACCCATTGTATCTTAATGATAGATAGTTGAGCTGAGCATCGTGAAGCTCTGTATTTAATCTCCAGTTTCCCTCAAAACATGGGTTTGAATTATCCCAGTACCAGAACCACAAGTGACATACCTCACGTAGTCACATCGATGGGCCTGGGTAATTTCCAGTTTGTGATTGTTCCTTTTCCTCAGTGTGTTTGCAGACCCCTCAAACTTTCTGACACTCTCGGTGATGAAAGCAGAAAATTGGTGACAGACTCTGAAGACAGTGAGAGGTCCAGCTGTTCACCGCCGTTCAGATCCCCGCTAACCTTCCTGCTTTAGAGAAATCGGCATGCCTGGTTGGTGGCAGGCTGTGTGGCTCAAATGGACAGCAGTGGGCTGCAAGATAAAGGTTGGTAGTTTGAGACCGTCCAGGTATGGAGCTTGGGTTGTTCCAGATCAGACTATGGGAATACCACCCTACCTCCATTTAAACCGGAAAATCCATGGCAAGATTGAATTGCAACCCAAACCATTGATGATTCTGTGTTTCCTGACCCCACACGGAGTACGATAAGGACAACACTGCTCTCTCCAGACCCCCCGCTGTCAACAAAAGGTGACCACTGCAGCTCTCTGCACAGCCCTGGGACACAGCTTACAGAAACTCCCCCCTTATGAACGGCGCTTCCCGTGTGAAAATTTTACATTTAATATGGTTACAGTTGTAATCCAACCCCTGTCCTCAAGACAGCTTCTAAGCTGCAGGATTTTGTGATGAGAATAGTGTTATGTCTTTGAAGGTGTGCCCTCCATCTTTAAATGAGAGTAAATGCTGTACAGAACTGACAGCTGACAAATACCTGTGATGACCAGCTAGCAGTGTCAGCGTGCACTGGAAAATTGGAAAGATGTAACATTTGGCTGTGAAACAAGTCTGAGTTGGTTTCTAATTAGGAACCAATTCCTATTTTACCAATCAGTTTAAATTATGTCTCAGAATACTAAAATCCAATCGCGCTTCAATTTAGTGTTTAGCAACACTGCAGAACCGAGGACTTCCATAATGTTGCCTCCACTGACCATTCTCCATGAAACATGCCCAGGTCCTCAGCTGAGGCATTTTGCGGGGAACCTTAGCTCCTTGGCTTTGAACCGGGCCGTCTGCCCAAAGAAACTAAATGTTGTACTGATTTTAGTGGAAGGAACAGAGCACGGTAACTCAACTCTGAAATAGAATGGTCATCAGTGTTGTACACATCTGTGCATATTCAGAACCAGGTTGGAGAAAACCGTAACAATGTTTCACCCAGTAATGAAGCAGGATTGCATTATTTTTCACCACTCGAGCATGTATGAGCGAGAAAATTCAAAGTCACGTTTGCTGATATGAACAGCAAGTTAGAAAGCTCTGCTCATGTCAGTCTGAAAGGCTGCCATCGGGAATAAGGCTATTCGTGCCAGATTTTGACGCGGGGCGTTTATGTGTATGAGGTAACTCCAACACCCACTACACGACAGAAAGCATCCCCGCAAGTAGCTGGTCTTCAGAGTCGTCCAGTGCTAAAATGTACAGCAGTTCAACGCTTCATCTTTCTGTTCCCAGGAGCTGGTTGTTCTCCAGCGTAACTGGCATCATTGAAAAATTAAGAAAATCACGTGAAATTGCTCACAAAGTATAATTGTCAGGAGCGCACAGTTTGGAATGTAGGGCTGGTCTGAAAATGCTGGGACAACTTTCCTTTCATCGTCAGGCATGACCTTAAGGAAGGTTTGTCAACGGAATACTTAAGGTTTTGCTTTCGGCAATATACGGTGATTTGAAAACTGGAGAGCATAGGTTTAAGGTGAAATTGGTAAAATATAAAAAGATTTGAGGCACCTTTCCCACACAGAAGGCTGTGCGTATATGGAATCAGCTACCAGATGAAGTGGAGGAGGCTAGTACACTCAGAAGATTTCAAAGGCAATTGGATGAATTTCTGGATAGGAAGGGTTTAGTGGGATAGGGGCTAAATGCTGAGAAATTGTTTAAAATACACTTTCAGAGATTTCGAAGCATGAATGCTTTTTTGGGAACAGTCCGAGGGCAACCAGCCATAAACGACTCCCAGATCCTTCAGCAGAGCAATTCCATATTATGCTCCCAACATATATTGGAATCTTAGTGCACCATCACCTCCCGAAAAACTCCGAAATGAGGGTAAACGAAGAACCGACTATGAATGGGCCATGAAAAGTGAATATTCCCAAACACAGTCTCGTTTAGATTAGTTAGCCCATCCGATCAACAATGCGGCAGTGCCTGCTGCCCACGTCTCCAGGACAGAAGTGAAGGAAATGAGAGAAATGTAAGACCATATGACATCACAATTAACTGGAATTATTTACCCTTTCGCCAGAACACCAAATAACGACAAGTAAAGTCACTGCAGGATTTTGTTTCACACCAGCGATGAAATCTCAATCTCCGTTCGGTTTCACAGTGAACAACACAACTTGGCCGGCATGTGAAGCAGTAGTGGAACCGCATGAAGCCCGGGCTTTTCGTGTGGGAGGCGAATGTGATCACGACAGCGTGGACACTGGCAGGTCGGAGAGGGTGCACTCTCCCATCTTCACGTGTCTGGTTGCTGAGTGAATCACAAAGAAGGAGTTTCACCAGAGCTACAACTTCCTCACTTCCCCACTCGCCCTCCCCGTGTACATTTTCCTGCTCGTCAGTGATTTAACGAAAACCAAATGGATGAGATGTCATTCTGGAGCCTCTCTGTCGATTCCTCCGTTTCAGTTCCAACATGACTTAGATCTCGGAGCGCACCTTAATACTAGCGACGCTATGAAAGCACAAGTCCAAATGTTCCTCTGAGAGTGTAATTTCTTTCATTGCTGTTGCTGATTGAATGAGCCACTAACGTGCGAACTGCTCCAAAACATGATTCAGGACCTCTGGTGCCAATTCTCGCACGTTGCATAACGACAGACAGCTTCCAAATGAGGTCTTTCAGAGACGACTTTGGGGGTACATTTGACAGGCAGACAAGTTTAGGAATTCATGGTGCGCTGTGACACCAGCGCATCAGCTTCTTTCCTGTCTTTGAACTGAGCCGCCTGCGCAAGAAATGCAAATGCGGTACTGCTTTTCGTGGAAGGATCAGAACGTGGTAAGTACACTCTCAAACAGAATGGCATATGATCAGAACCAGGTTGGAGAAAAACTTTACAATGCTTTGCACAGTAATTAAATGGAATTGCATTAGATTTCACTACGAGAGCAGATTTGTTCCGGCAAATTCGAAGGCAGGTTTGCAGATGGGAAAGCAAGCAAGAAAGCTCAGCTCTTGTCCATGGAAAAGACTGCAGTTGAAGAACAAAACAGCATCTGCCCCGTTTCGAACTGGGGACCTTTCGTGCGTTAGGCGAACATGATGACCACAACACTACAGAAACAAGCCTCAGCCGCCCGTCCTGCGGGTCAGTAGCATCCAGCACTGAAAGTTGAAGCCATTCCTCGTTTCACCTTTCTGTTTCCAATAGCTCGTTGTTGTCCAGCGTAATTGACATCTTGAAAAGGTAAAAAAAAGACACGTGAAATTGATGACAAAATATAGACAAGGATGTCGTCAATGTTTGGACCGTAGGGCGAGGTGGAATAGGCTGGGACGACTTTCCCTGCAGCATAACGGCTGCGACATGATCTTGAGGAAGGGTTGTACACTGAGTATTTACGTGTTTTACCCAAGTTGGTGTGAGTTGAAAACTCGAGAGCAGAGGTTTAAGGTGAGTGGGCTGAAATTGACAAAGGACTTGAGGCACATTTCCCACACAGAAGGTTGTGCGTGTATGGAATGAGCTACCAGAGGAAGTGGGGGAGGCTATTACTCTCAGAAAATTGCAAAGGTAATCGGGTGAGTTTCTGGATAGGATGGGTTTAGAGGGATTGGGGCTAAATGCTGGGGAATGGGACTTGTTTAATTTTGGCTATGTGGTGAGCATGGACGAGATACACCGAAGTATCTGTTTCCACGCGGTGTACCCCAATAACGTTGTGTTGCTTACACCGGCTTTAAAGGATTACTTTTTAGCGGAGTTTGCCGTCGCAGTCTGTGGCACAATCATTTAGTCTGTTTGACTGCTCACGGGAAAGGTAGTATTGTAAAACACTGCAGAAACGAACGACTTCCTTACTTTTGCTCCGACTGACCATACTCTGTGAAATTTCCCCAGATCCTCAGTTGAGGATTTTTGATGCTGGAAGTTACCTCGGAAACCCTGTTAATTCGTAATGTATTGAGCGAATCGCAAAACAGAAAGCATTTAACACGGAACACAAACAGAACTGGCAAACCTAATGCATTTTCAGACACAGCGAAGCCTGAATGCTAAATGTGAGGCAGTCCGGGGGCATGAGCCATAAAGTAATCTCACAACTAACAGTAGGGCAATTGCAAACTACTCTTTCAAACATACTGCAGCCTTAGTGCACCACCACTTCCCAGACAATGCTGAAAAGAGAGAAAGAATGAACATAATAAGAATTGGCCATAAAAAGTGAATTTCACTAATCACAATCTCGATTAAATTACCTTTCCCTTCCGATGTCTCCAGGACGGAAATTAAGGAAATGGGAGAAATTCAATAACATATCACATCGAAATTCATTGGAACGATTTTCTCATTGGCCAGAAAACCAAATAACGACGAGCCGAGTCACCGCAGGACTTTGTTTCACAACAGCGATGAAATAACAGTCTCCATTCGGTTCCAGTAAAAACTCAACTTGCCTGGAACATAAAGAAACAGGAGAGCTGCTTGCGGTTTTCCGTGCGGGAGGCGAGCATAACCATGACAGCACAGTCTCTTTGAGAAGATCTGCACTCTCCCACACCACAGTGAACTCTCCAGGAATCGTACCCAATTTGTTAAAACCTCAACTTGCCTGGAACGTAAAGCAGCTTGAGCCCGCAATTTACCGTGTGGGAGGCGAACACGATCATGACAAGATGGACACTGACCCCCGTCTCCCCAAAGCAAATTCCCAGTCCTGCTCTTTATTTGAACACGCCGCAGCCACAGAAATTGCTGTGGGGTGAGTCGAGCCTAAGCTTCTTTTGTAATTGAGTTCTGAAGCAGGCGCCTCCGGCTCCTTGGCTCCCCTTCATCGGGCTGATTCGGTTCGAATAGTGGTATTTCCTGTGTCTGATCCGCAGGACACCCTGCAGGATTTTCAGACAGCGCCATCCTCCCTGTGACATGTACGTGCTGGATAACCTTCTATTGTGTCATGTGTCCCGGCTTTGCCAATATCACCGTTGTGTAACTCCCTACATCCTGTTGGTTGAACTGTGATTCCAGTCAGAATCACAAATGTGTAACAAAACACCTTAGCTGTGCTAGCTCCCTACAGAGATAAATGTGCTTCTCTTTTCGTAGCATTCTCTTGCCTTCTCCCTGTAACTCTACACATTTTTACTTCCAACATGAACATTGAATTAGTTTTTCAACAACTCGATTGAAACTGCGTCTTTGTCAATATCAGACCCTAACCATTCCCTATGTGAAAACATTTCTTGTCATGCACATTTTTCTTCTTTTACTAATGTCTTTAAAACTCTGTCGAATCGTTCTCGATCCTTTCAGGCGTAGGGAGCATTCCCCCTTCCTTATTCCCTCTGTCTAACCCACCCATGTCTTGGAAAGATTTAACAAGGCCAGCGTTTGGCCTTCTGCTCTCCAAGGAGTCCTGCCCCAACTTTCCAAATGACCTTTATTGTTGACATTCCTCATATACCACACCATTCTCATCAACCTGTTCAGCGCTGTTTTCAATCATTTCACGTCCCCACTTCCTAAAGTTTTACACCCAGAACTGTGCGAATATCCAGATGGTGGATTTACTCAGAGTGGGACTCTGTTGGTGAACATCCTCTAACACTTGTTTCACTTTCACCACATGTGGTACTGTGCCATGCCCACTACAATGACTCTTCTGACCCAAAACTCAAAGGAATTTCAAAGTGTGCAACTTAATGATTTACATCCTTTTATCAAGCAGTTGATCGGACGAACGGGCAAAAGTGAAATCAAACAACCAAGGCTCGATGGCGATTTGAAGTCAGACATTCTCACATGCCAGTATTAACACAAGCTACTAAGCGAAGATCGTACGCTAGACACTATTACATTGCCAACACCAAACCAGCTGAGATTCCGTCAGGTCCAACTACATCCTAATTTGTCCTCAGATTTCTAAGCATCAAAGTGTTTTCAGAATGTCGCCTTCTCATTCCATCTCCTTGTTCACGGGACAGTGCTATTTATCCCTTCCGTTTGCACTAAGTTGTCTCCATTGGCAGAGTATTCAGCTATTTCCCTCCACCGGGGAGGCAAGCGCGGACACACTCGAAACCTCGCTCTCATTGGCACAGCCAGTTCCCTCAAGTGCTGAGAATCAGCAAGTTTGATTGGGAGCTTCCTGCAAATATCATTTATCTGAGAAGCGATAAAGATGTTGAGCTTATGGGTAAGACACAAGTGTACGCCGGACGCTCTACCCTCAGGTAAATTCATGTGAGGGCATTTTTGTGCAGCCCGTTTGCTGTTCAAAATCCATCTTCACACAGCAATCCAGCAGAAAGGCTTTTGGAACACTAACATCGGCTTCTTTGCTGCAATCGGGCAGCAGTTAACATCTGAGCCCCAACTTTCCCAGATAAAGACAATCCAAGTGAAAGTCTCACTCACTGAGAGCTATCCCCACGCCCCTGACCTGCGGGTTGCAGACATTTTAACGCAGAAGATAGGGTGAACACTGAGACTTGTTTCACCATCAGCCACTCTGTCCCAGAGACAAGAAGAGGGACAGCATCAAAGTGTAGCGTCACTCACGCGCTGACAGAAGCTGTTCAGCCCATCGAGTCCATAGCGACTCTCTGCCGCTTGTATATCCCTGTGGTTATTTATGTCCTAATAATGCGGAGCTGTCCCTGTATCGCAATTCTGACTCCAACAAATTGATCGAATTGTAATTCACACGTTTTCATATCACAGGAAGAACACTGCTGTGTGAAACGGCGTGGGGAATAACTGCAGGGCGTCATGCGCATAGAGCACTCTACAACTGATGTATCTCACCTTCATCAGTTTATTCCCAGCTCTGGCAAGAGATTTTGCGAATCAGATCAGAGCACACCGACAGAGAACAGGTAAAGACCTTCCAGGACTTCACAAGTGTGTTTCCTCACTTGTGTAAATTTCCCGTGTGTATCAGTATGAAATATTCATTTCAGATGCATTGAATGAAAGGAAGCGGAAAGTGAAACAACAGGTAATGCGTAGAGTGGAGATCTATTATAGAGAAGAACTGAAGGGGGCAGTACACACACTGAAACATGGAATTGTCAACGAGTAGAGGATGTTTTCAATCCATTAATTTCATGGTCATGAGCCCAATACGCTCCCACTGGGCCGCTCTGTTAGCGCTGACCATATCAGTTTCACACAGTCTTCAGCATTTCGTCTGGCGTGTGGCATGTACCTCAGAAAATGATTTCAAAAGGTCTTCACTATTACTGTGTGACACTCTGTGGTGCAGATGTGTCCCGGCTGTGTCAATATAACCTGTGACTAACTTGCCACATTCTGTTGGTTTAACTGTGATTTCACTCAAAATCACAAAAAATGTCACAGTGCAAAGTGAGGCTATGCAGCCCCCAATCAATAAAGAAATGTCTATGGCGGTCGATTGATTTACTTTATTTGATTGATTGATTGTCACATGAACCTCAGTACAGTGAAAACTTTTGTTTGCGATTGGAAAAGGCAGATCATACTAATCAAGGACATGCAGATCACAGCATAAGTAAAACAAAAAATTGGACAGATTAAGGCTTTCAGGTTACTCCGCACAGGACGTGCACTCGGCAAAATCCACATTAACAGGATTAGCATCATTTGAAGTTAGGGAATCCATTTCTCAGTCTTGTAACGACCTCCAAGAAGTTGCTTTTGTGTGTCTTTAAGTTTCGGTGCCTTGATCTGAACTCGAGCTCATCAAAATTATACATTCTGAGTCAAAAATAGAACCATATGCAAAACTGCAGTGCTCAAGTGTGACTTCTCACACGTACATCACCCACCCGAGGCGATATCACACCCAAGACCAACAAACCAGAACCGCAACAGAAGCATGATCCATAAATCAGGTGAGTTTCCTTGTTTAAAAAATAGGGTTTTTCTGATGTTTCGGAAGGAAGACCGCACTGAGTTTTTATAATAGCTCCTTGCCATTCTGACTTCCGGTTCCCCGGAGGCTGTGCGAGCCACTTTTTTTGCGAGCGGGCTCCCATCATTGGCAGCTGGACGAACTCATCTTGAATTGGCAATTAGTGTTATGGGAGAGAAACATGAACACGCTTTTAAGCCCACTATCAAACACGGGGTTGTGGAGCGCGGGAGGGGGTTAGAGGTAGTGGGAGTTATGGAAGTTCTGGAAAGCTGTACAAAAGAGAGATCGCGCATGCACAGGACTTAATATTCTCTCGGGAACCTTGTGCAAATAACGCCATCTGAGACAGATAGAAATGTGAAGAACTGCAGGGAAAGAGAGAATCTCTCCCAGTCATCTGTGTCTGTGTCCTTCTCGAAGTCACAGCGAGGGCTTTGCTGTCTGAATCAGCATGGGATGTTACTGCAGCGAGTCCTGACCCTCAGGCGCGTTGCACCTGATCTGTATAAGTGTTATCAGGTTACCGCCAGCTCAGAGAACAGAGTTCAAAGCTCACATCATCTCGGAATGACACGGAACAGAAAAAAGCGATTCAGACCATCATCTTACCACCTGCTGGGGAGAAAACGGATGTGGGAGAGCAAACAGTCACGACCAGTGCATGTTCCCAACATTTACAATCTTGGTCCGTGTGACAACAAAAGCAGGAACCAGGAACTGTTTATCTTGCTCCTTAAAACAGGCGTGAAAATTTGCAGAACATAGATTACATCCCGCCCCTTGAGAGCGGGATGTAACATTATCTGTGTAGGGATCGTTTTCCAGACTCGACGAGAGTGCGCAGTGCTGTTCCATGGGTCAATAACACGACAGATAGATTGAATCAGCGTCGAATGTTATTGTAGGGATCCCTGTCACTTAGACACACTGCACCTTTTGTACAATGTTGCAAAAGCACGGACGTTTTGTGAAGGGACAATTTCAAAATCGTTACTGAGGCAAAATGCACAAATGAGCAAAACAACAAAGCAACCACAGAATCTGGTGTTACGTGAGGGGGTAAACCCCCTCTGCTAATGTAAACCAGCAAAACAGAAAGGATTCACCCCGTGCTATATTCTGTTAAAATTCCAGAGGCAAAGAACCAACCCAAAAATCACTGCTTAAAGTTAAAAATAACAACATTATTGTTTTTTATTGACAGAGAATAATCAACCTACAACTCCTTTCTCTAAACCTTCTGCTCTACAATACCTTCCCTCACTCTGATCCCAATAACGTTTACAAAAAAGTTCAAATTTAAACACCAGATCGTTGTCGAATATTCTCTTTGTATCTTCCTCTGGAGATTTTTTTCTCCAGGTCGGTGTTGATGCTTTTTTTCTATGCAATCTATTTCTCCAGAGAGACACCTCTTGGAGATTTTACTGCCATCCTACATCTGTTGGTCTTTTAACTGCCCTCTTTGCTGTTCTTTGTCGCTCTGGGTAACTGTTCTAAATGTCCGATATTTGTCCCACAAAACGTCGGACCGTTTCATTCGTTTTAACATTGTAAAAATACACAATTCAAACTTGATTGGGACATAATTTAAACAGATTGGCCGAAGTCAAATTTGATTTTTGAAGTCATGTAACACAGTTCTTAGTTGTTTTCATCAAATGTGATGCTGTTGCCTTGTTCTGGACTCCTTGTGCTAGCCAGACATTTCATCACCATTAAAAGTACGTTACACCCACAACTTCATAACACCGGCATTTGCCAAGACAGTTTATTCTCTCAACATCGCTCTCTACCAATCTCATGTGTCTGAGATTTGAAAAATCTCTGGTCAATGTTAATCAAAACTGCCCTATTCTCAGAGCCTCAGATTTAAAACGCCCCTTACTTATGTCTAACAATATTAATTTATTTCGCACTGTGTTAGTTCAGCACACGTTGAGAAGAAATAAAAATGCGAACAACAATCACCTATGTGACTGCGATTTGACCCAATGTTGCTGCAGCCAACCGATTCAGCTTTAATTGAAATAGCCTTCATCTTTCCTGTACCAGTAATGAGATTGCATAGCATTGTGGTAAGGTTTCATGAGTTGAATTAGACCCAGCATCATTTCTCGGGGCGAAATTTACTGATGAAATACACGGGCGTTGGGGGGTTCAATTTGGTTAGGAAGGATATGGTCAGAGTTCCCTTGATACAAAATCGTTAGAGACGATGGAAATGAGATTTACTGGGAGGTATAGCCACGAGAAAAGAAAAGAAGGGATTTAATGGGATGGTGGAATAGATGAAGATTCACGCGACATAAATCAGGAATGACTGAGTTGTGTCCTAATGGAGGTTTTCCAGCGGATGTGAGGTTGGTAAGGGTAAATAAGAGGGAAATTACCTCGTTCAGGTGAGTGTATAACTAGAGGTTAGTGCTTTAAAACCAGCGAGGAACGACAACGATGTTTGCAGCAGGTACTTTTTTTTCTGAGTTTTTGATATTGGAGATTACTTTTCAGACAGAGAAAAAAATTAGAAGATGATTCCAGCATATTTCAAAGGCCAGTTGCAGACACACAAGGAGCGAATTTAACAGGGGCAGGGATTCTGGGCTGCCTGGATGGGGAGACAAAAGTGACACACTCACAAATTGTTTAGCGTTCATCTGAAAGAAATTGGATAATATCTGCAACTGAACATGTTAAGTGTAAGAAGAGCTGGTGGTTTTGAAAGGTGTAGCAGCTGATTCGACGTGAACTACTACAAATTGTTAATGTACTGAGCTGTTCGTTTTAGCTTTGCATTAAATGGAAGCGGGTTAGCTCAGTCCGCTGGCTTACTGGTTTATGGTATAGAGTGAGACTAACAACGTGGGATTAATTGCCACACTCTCTCAGGTTGCCATAAGGATCATCATCTCCACCGCTCATGCGATCTGTAATGCGATTGTGACTCTAGTGAGTAGGAATGGACCTGTCAATGTCAAGCACAATTATCTTTGCCATCTGTTGCCTTGAACATTTGGTCACAATGACCAGGAACGGGACTGCGTCCATTTAATACTCACTGATCTCCTCCCGAAAAATCCAGGGACAAGATTCGTCCTTATTCCTGTTGGAACTCTCTGTTCTGCACAGAGCAAAACTATTTGTCATGACTTTACCAGATTCACTGACAACATTCAGTCTACCGAAAGAGATAAATCTAATTCATTTCGAACGGTTTAATGAGCTGTGTGAGTTAGCAGCAAACCAGGATTATCTGAAACGAGTTTGACAGCCTTTCCAAGAATGTAATCCAGTGCAGTGTCAGAGATTTAAAAAAGGTCATCAAGCTAAAATATCACCTCTGTTTCTCGATCCACAGATGGATAATTACCTGGCGAATATGTGCAGTTTTACGGTTAATAATTACTACCTTTTCCAAAGACAGAGCAATCCCACAAATCATAAACTGGAGTTTTAGAATAGATGCTACTTTATTCGACATTATTCTTCAACTACGCCTTAATCTGGTGCTCCAATTATTCCTGACCAGTTTTAGATAAGGATTGAAATTACAACCGCGGCATTTTAACACACTGTTCAGTGCCAAGCGCTGATCGGTTGCTCCATTGGAGCCGCCGGCAGCAAGCCTACAAAGTGCCCTACTCGTACCTCTGGGACCTTCGACCCGCCTGTTCTACTTTTGCTGTGGTTTTGAAATTAAAGCTAAGGCAGAGGAGAAGGAACTCATATGGACCTGTGACTATTCGAGCATCAGGTTCAGGAAATGGGACATAGAAAACTGATGTACAAAGTAGACTTGATTGAAAATTGTTTTTCTGTGGGTCGCTGCGTTGTTTACAGGAAATGTTATATTTTCGCTGTCACAGGGCTTCTCATTCGGTCTGCATCAATTTGGCACAGAATTCGATTCAACGACACTTCACTAACCTCCTTCCGCAAGTTCCTACAGACAACATGAAACATACTGCACTCATCATCAATCTTCACCATGGATACATCCAAGGACATGTTGCACAGTTTTCAGGAATATTGAAGATATAAGAATATCATGCAAGAGTAAATTGATTTTCAGTTTAAATTGTAAAGTGATAAGAATCCACAGTGAGATAGATAATGCCCGATATTCATGTTTATTACCGTGGTCAGAACTCTAGCCAGGAAAAGGGAAAACCTGTCGCTGAATCCCCAATATCCACACGCTTGCTTGCTCCATGTGTCCAGTGGGAAGCCTGTGTGAAGGAGCATGTAGTCTGACAGAGCGCCTGGAAGAATCCTCCACTCTCTGATCTAAAGCTGCAACAGGAGCTGCGTATTCCAGCTGTGAGAGCAGTGGGATAAAGGGGAGGTCCTTGCTTTTCCGTGGTGTAGGTTCACAGTGTCCTCATCATGTTATTGTTTAAAACCCTCTGTCAGAAACAGCACAGACAGGGAGGAAAAGGAGGGGGCCATTTCCCCACCAGCACTACCCCGCCATTTGATATAATTATGGCTGACCGAACAAGTCAAAGTCTTTTCCCAGCCCATCCACATCAACCTATCGCCCAAAGGGAAAAAGACACTGAATAAACCGAAACATTCTGTGCAACTGTGGGAGCAAAATGTGTTTAGAGGTAGTGAGCTTATGCAATGGGATTCTTGGCTGATCATGTGTTAAATGATACGATTCCATCAAAACTCACCACCAAGAAGGTGAGGAGTCCTCTCTGGTCAGTAGCAGGGACGAGAACTCCAGACGATGGGAAATGATGATGAGTCAGCAGAACAATCATTGATTCAGCTGAAATCTGAACTACACTCCGATTCTGGTGGGAATCAAACCCACAAACTTTGAATCGCAATCTTAACAATGCAGTAAAGGTCCAACACGTCGTTCATTGGGCTACAGAGCTGCGCTAACCTCCATTTTACTGCACACAAAGTTACAGTGTTCAAGTCTTTCATCAAACTTCGGTTTATTCTCGCCCTACTTTCCAGTACCCGGGCCTTATCCGTGCATGCTCTAGCTCCTCAAGTGTTCAGCTAAATACTCCTGAGTGTTTTGATGACTCTAAGCTTTACCACACGTTCAAACAGTGAGTTCCAAACAAACAACACTCTCAGGATGTAAACATTCTTCCTAAATCTTCTCTGACCATTCTCTCTCTAGCTTTTCATCGATATCCCTGGTTATTAACCCTTTCCATAAGAAGTTTATTACTGTCACACATACCTAATCCCTTTCTGTGCACATTAATCAATTTCTCTCTCAGCTTTCTCCGCTCTCAGATAAAGAGGCCAAGACGAGCTCATCCATCTTTGCAGTGGCGTGAGTGTAGTGCTTTAAAAGCACAGCCGGTCAGGCAGCCTCCGAGGAGCAGGAGAAGCGATCATAAGCCACTCATCAGGAATGAGGATTTTGAGTCGGGGTTGAGGGAGAGGAATGGGGTTCGTGGTCAGGTGATGAGAAAGTGGATGAAGGTGAGGGAGAATGTGATAGTTCAGAAGGAGGATTGATGGACGGGCCCGGAGAGCAGAGCCTAGTTGGGACTGGGATAATTTGGGGGGAGGCGAAATGAGGAAGCTGTTGAAATACACATTTATCACGAGTGTTTTCAGGGTCCGAAGTTGGAATATGAGACGTTCTTCCTCCAGGCATCGGCTGGTAATGGAATGGCGGTGACTTGTGCCCGAAACATCGATTCTCTTCTCCTCAGATGCTGTCTGACGTGCTGTGCTTTTGCAGCACTACACTCTCGACTCTGAGCTCCAGCACCTGCAGCCCTCACTTTCGCTTATCTTCGCGGAGGGAATGGTCTAGCTCAGGCACCACTTTGGTAAATCTACTCTGACCACGCTCCTGTGTAAACACACGTTTCCTTAAGGCTGGCAATCAGAACAGAACAAAATTATCCGAAGAAAAGCAGAAATACCTGAACAAAATCAGCAGGTTTATTGCAACTAGGAGAGCTTTTCGAGCCAAACGATCCGCCTTTGGAACGAATGGTGTGTGTAGGTGGGGTAGGAGCGTGAAAGAAGGTGGACAGGGTCTAAAATGATGGAACTCGATGTTGGGTATTGAAGATTGTACGGTCTGTTAGCAGGAAATGACGTGCCGCTCTTCCAACTCGCGCTGTGCTATGCGGGAGCTCTGCAGCATACCAAACTGAAATGGAGGCATGGGAACACAGTGGGTGTTGCAGTGACAGGAACCTGGAAGCTCAGGGTCTTTGCTTGCAGACAGAACGTAGGTGTACACACGTTTGTCACCCACCCTGTTTTTCTCTCCCCAATCCAGACGAGAACACATTGTGAGCAGAAAATGCAGTTTGCTAAATTGAGTGATGGGCAGATAAATCACTGGAACCTTACACAATGAGGAGGGACATCATAACCGTGCAGCATTACACCTTCTGAGATTTCGTGGAATGGTGCCATATGGGAAAGTGTTGGGGGTCAAGGAGGATTGGACGAGGATGTACAGAGAGAAATTGTCCTGCATTGTGCCAGTATTCAGTTGTATGGGCTAGTGGGGAAAGGGCAGTAGAATGCATATCTTCCTGAGCCTCCTGCTATAAGCAAATACCTAATTACGGAGCAAAATTACTTAATGATTTTCATGCCAACAGCTGACAGAAGTCACGTGCTTACACTGTCACTGTCAGTCTGTCTCCCCGGGAGCAGTAGTACTCCCCCACGCTGATTCAGACAGCACAGTTCTTCCTGTGACATATCCCTTCGAGAATGGAAGGACAGCTATTAATAACCTGTACTTAGAACGGAGTATCTGTATTGCTCAATAAGAATCGTGTAACTATCCTAACTCCTTTTTAATGTCACTTGACCCATAGCCTTGTATGTCTTGGCATCACAAATTCACATCTGAATACTTTGGAAAGTTATGTGGATTTTTACCTCTTCGAGTCTTGCATACACTGTGTTCCAGATTTCAACCACCCATTGTTTGAAAACGTTTTTCCATGCATTTGCTATAATCTTTACGCCTCTGACCTTAAATCGGTGGTCCCCCCGTGATCGAAAGCTCCATCAAAGTAAAACATTTATTTCAGTCTATGCTATTCATATCTCTCAGTGCTTTGTACATCTTAATCATGCTCGCCCCCCCCCCCCAATCTCCTCTGCTCTAAGAAAAACAACTCCAGCTTGTCCAATCTCTCTTCTTCAGCCCAGGCAATATCCTGGCGAATCTCCCCTGCATCGTTTCCAGCGCTGTCACATCCCTGCTATAATGTGAATTGGAAAACTACACACAACAGTCTCGCTAGAGCTGAATGAACAAGTAAAATAAATGATGCGAAAGTCCACAGAAACTGATGTTTTTGTGAATAAAGTTTCTTTTCCTCAATGCTGTCCTGTGCCCTTTTCCTGAGCCTGATGTTTCAATAATCGCTGATCCATGTCAGTAAAAGCTGCGACATGAGGATTGATCTCACAACCGCGGTATCAAAATGGATCAATTGGTTTGAAGGTCCCGATGGTGAAACTTGGGCATGGTCACACAGCAACAGTGAGCGCAGCAGCACAGACTGAAGGAGGTGAATGTGAAAGTGATTGTAAGGGAAATGGGAGGGGGACCTTAAAGGAGTCAAGTGATTGCGGGAGGGAGGGAATTCTCCGAGAATGGGTGAGTCTCAATCCTGATATATGACTCGCAGAGATGTGAGAGAGAGAGGGGTTTGATGGGAAAAATCATAATCCCTGAGAATGCTTTCATGTAAAATCAACTAATTCCTTTCTGTGTTTATTCAGCATGAGTCACAAGGAGTAAAATGCAGTGGCTCGGATTCGAACGAGCTGACTGCGGCCACAATGCAGAATATTTTAACATTCAAACCATCACTGAGTCATGCAGAGACACGCGTTTAAAAACAGCAATAACTACAGTGACAAAGGAGATGTTAGGAAGAGTAGCAGATGCACAACAGGAATATTAGGTGCGCAATAGCAGATATGTGGCAATTCATAATTAGCTGAATCTTTAAATTCGATATCACCAGACGCTGTGGTGGTTCCATCGGGGACTGCGTGTTGATGACTGAGTTTGATAGATTTCTAGAAAACAAAAGGTTCAGGGGATAGGGCGGGATATTGGTGTAATTTATGTTTCAATAACAATGTGTTATTAACATTGTGTTAATAACAGTTTCTTTACCAACTTCCCCACACAAGGAAGCACCCATTGCTGCATTGACTCACATAACACTAGTCCCTAGAACCGGAATCAGACAAACTTCGTGGCGCAGCCGCGAATACCAAACTGGAAGTGGGGGTGGAAATTAGCACGTGAAGCTATTCTGTGGCACCAGTGACATGATTGGTAAAGGCGCCGTCATGGAGTCATAGAGTCATAGAGATATACAGTATGGAAGCAGACTATTTGGTCCATGCCGACCAGATATCCCAACCCAATCTAGTCCCACCTGTCACCCGGCCCATATATCCCTTCAAACCCTTCCTATTCATATACCCATCCAAATGCCATTGAAATTTTGCAATTGTGCCAGCATCCACCACTTCCTATGGCAGCTTATTCCATACATGCACCACCCTGTGTATGAAAAAGTTACCCCTGATGTCTCTTTTATATCTTTTCCTTCTCAATCTAAATCTATGCCCTCGCATTCTGGACTCGCGACCCCAGGGAAAAGACTTTGTCGACTTATCCAAGAGCGTGAAATGCTGAGGCTGGGAGTGCTTCTGGTCAATTGGCTCAGAGGAAGCGTGCTGGAGCTTCAAGTGAGAGGTCGATGTGTTAAAAGCGTTCTAAGAGATTTTCCTTAACAAAGTAGTATTTTGTTACTTTGACAGTAAGAACTGCTTTTGCTCACATCGTCCCCACATCAGTCTCTTGCTCCAGTAAACACTCCAATCCAGCGTACATTGCTTCCATTCCAACACAGAAACGCGTCCTATTCTCGCTCCATCTGGGATAATCTGAATTGACAATGTCATTCTTTGAATGGAGAAATGCAGCAGGGAGGCGTTAGTGCAGCGGCGATCTATTGGGCTAGTAATCTTTGGAGACTGGAACGTGGCTGCTGCTGTTCGTTAAATTCGATGAATAAAATCTGGAAAATAAACCCAATCTCAGGAACAGAGACAACAACTTTATATTGCTGAAAACTTATTCATTCATGTCCCTTCGAAAGGGAAATCTGCCGACTGTCAACAGTCCTGTCAACATGTGACTCCAGACCCACAACAATGTGGTTCAGCCATGAATGCCCTCTGACTCAGTTCGAGGTGAATTAGAATGAACAATAAATGGTCTTCAGACCAATGATAGCCACATTCCGTCGGAGATTAAGGAAGAATAAAAATGCATGGACAACAGGCGAAGGGGGAATCGTGTTTGTGTGGACTCGAATTCAACTGATTATCAAACTAAATAGACACAAGGATACCCACAGCGCCAAGAAGTCAGGGCCATAGGGTGACGGCAGGAAGGGATTCAATTACGCGCTGAGGTGTAAACTCACTTACTCAGTCACAGTGCGCATAAGTCATTCACCACTCCCATGTGTGAGAAGTGATCCCTCAGAAGACCAACTGGCAAAGTCACCAGCAAGTTTACAAATGACAGCAGAAGTTCGATTCTGCTGTTATTGCAGTCGTTAATCCCAACCAGCAATGAAACCTGTTCGCATGCGTATTTCCAGTCGAGTTCCACTGTTTTCTGATGTAGATCAGTGATTTAGACTTAGTTGTAGGAGCCATGGTTTAGAATTTTGCTGATGATGCAATAATTGATTATGGTGAAGAATGCCAGGGACTGCAGAGATGTATCAATCAGGTAGAAAGGTAAAATGCTCAATAGATTTGAGTCCAGATCAATGAAAGTTAATGAATTTTGGGAGAAGAAACAATAACAGTGAGGTGTAGACGGACAAAGAGATCATGGAGTGGGAATTCACGATCGCTAAAGTACAATGGACAGGGGAATCATTTGGAAGGAAGTACGTTCTGCAGATTTTGGGAATCAGAATCAATATTAGAGTGGTGCTGAAGAAGCACAGCAGGTCAGGCAGCATCCGGGTTGCAGAAAAAAATGACGTTTCGGTCAAAAGCCCTTCATCAGGAATAAAGCTGCGAGCCTCGAGGGTGCAGAGATAAACGGGAGGACTGGGTCTGGGAAGAATTTAGCTGAGAGTGCAATAGGTGGATAGAGATGGGGTTAAAGGTGATAGGTCGGAGGAGAGGGTGGAGCGGATAGGTGGGAAGTAAGATAGACAGATGGGACAGGTCAATAGGATGGTGCCAATCTAGAAGGTTGGAACTCGGATAAGGTGGGCGCGGAGAGATAAGGAAGCTGGTGAAGACCACATTGATGCCCTGGGGTTGAACATCCCAAGGTGGAAGATGAGGCGTCAAGTGTTGATGGAATGGCGGTGGAGGAGGCGCAGGAACTGCATGTCCATGGGAGAGTGGGGGGGGGGGGGGGGGGGGGAGGGAGGGAGTTGATGCGTTTGGTCATGGGGAGTTGAGGTTGAATGTTGCAGGTGTACTGGAAATGTTCGCTGAAGTGCTCTGCGAGAAGGTGTCTGTTGGCCCCAATGTAGAGGAGACCAACCGATGCAATAAATGACATGTGTAGCAGTGCAGATTCACATTTGATGGATGTGGAAGGATCTATTGGAGCCTTGGAAGGATGTGATGGAGAAGATGTGGGTGCAGGTTTTGCAATTCCTGTGGTGGCAAGGGAAGGTGCCGGGAGGGGAGGGTGGGTCATTGGAGGGCGTGGACTTGACTAGGTAGTCGTGCAGGAAACAGTCTTAGTGAAAAGTGGGTAGGGGTGGCGAGGGAAATATATCCCTCAAGTTCAGTGTTACTGACACTTTTTACAAACTCACTGACTCCCACAGCTGTCTGGATTATACCTCCTCCCACCCCGTCTCTTGCACAAATGTGATCCTATATTCCCAATTCTTCCACCTCCATCGCATCTGCTCCCAAAGGAGAAGCACAGCGTTTCAGGCAGCATCCGAGGAGCAGTAAAATCGACGTTTTGGGCTAAAGCCCTTCGTCAGGAATACAGTCAGAGAGCCTGAAGGCTGGAGAGATAAATGAGAGGAGGTCTGGAGTGGGGAGAAAGTAGCATAGAGTACAATAGGTGAGTGGGAGAGGTGATGAAGGTGATGGGTCAGGGAGGAAGGTGGAGTGGATCGGTGGAAAGGAAGATAGGCAGGTAAGACAAGTCATGGGGACATTGCTGAGCTGGAAGTTTGGAGC
Organism: Chiloscyllium plagiosum; assembly: GCF_037043375.1. Classification (NCBI taxonomy): domain Eukaryota; kingdom Metazoa; phylum Chordata; class Chondrichthyes; order Orectolobiformes; family Hemiscylliidae; genus Chiloscyllium; species Chiloscyllium plagiosum. The sequence goes on along the minus strand of NW_028270156.1, from coordinate 98,625,626 downwards.
TGGGGTGAGGTGGGGGAACGGTAAATGAGTAAACTGGTCAAGTCTACATTGATGCCCTGGGGTTGCAGTGTTCTGAGGCAGAAGATGAGGTGTTCTTCCTCCAGGCGTCGGTTGTGAGGGAGTGGCGGTGTAGGAAGCCGAGGAGCTCCATGCCCTCAGCTCAGTTAGAAGGTGAGTTGAACTGTTGGGCCACTGGGCAGTGTGGTTGCTTGGTGCGTGTGGCCCAGAGATGTTCCATAAAGCGCTCTGCTAGGAGGCGTCCTGTCTCCCTAATGTAGAGTAGACCGCATCAGGAGCAACGGATACAATAAATTATATTGGTGGATATGCAGGTAAAATTTTGATGCCTGTGGATGGCTCCTTTGGGGCCATGGATGGAGGCGAGGGAGAAGGTGTGGACGCAGATTTTGCAATTATTGCGGTGGCAGGGGAAGGTGCCAGGACGGGAGGATGGGTTGTTGGGGGGCGTGGACCTGACCAGATAGTCACGGAGGGAACGGTCTTTGTGGAACGTGAAATGGGATAGGGAGGGAAATATATCCCTGGTGGTGGGGTCCGTTTGAAGGTGGTGGAAATGTCGGTGGATGATTTTGTTTCTGCGAAGGTTGGTAGGGTGGAAGGTGAGCACCATGGCGGTTCTGTCCTTGTTATTGTTGGAGGGGTTGGGTCTGAGGGCGGAGGTTCAGGATGTGGACAAGATGCATTGGAGGGCATCTTTAACCACATGCGAAGGGAAATTGCGGTCTCTAAAGAAGGAGACCATCTGTTGTGTTCTGTACTCTATGCTACTTTCTCTCCACCCCCACCCTACTCTCATTTATCTCTCCAGCCTTCAGGTTCTCTGCCTGTATTCCTGATGAAGGGCGTTTGCCCGAAACTTCGATTTTTCTGCTCCTCGGATTCTGCTTGAACTGTTGTGCTTTTCCAGCACCGCTCTAATCTAAACTCTGCTTTCCAGCATCTGCAATCATTGTTTTTACCCTCTGCTCCCAAAGGACAAGTTCCACCACAGAACATACCAGATGGCCTCCTTCTTTAAAGACCGTAACTTCCCAATCTATGTGGTTGAAGATGCCCTCCAACGCACCTCATCCATGTTCTGTACTCCACAAATGAACCCCGAACCTCCAACCACAACAAGACAGAACCCCCAGGTCCTCATCCTCTATCCCACCAACCTCTGCATAAATCACATCATCCGCTGACAGTTTCGCCAACTCAAAACGGATCCCATCACAAGGGATAGGTTCTCCTCCCCAGCCCTATCCACTTTCCACCAAGACCATTCGCTCTGTGACTACCTAGTCAAGTCCACGCCCTCCAATGTCCAACCCTTCCCTCCCGGCACCTTCCTCTGCCACCGCAGGAATTGCAAAACCTGCGCCCACATCTACCCTTTCATCTCTGTCCAAGGCTCCAATGGAGGCTTACACATCCATCAAAGTTTCACCTGCACTTCCACACATGTCATTTCTTGTGTCCGTTGCTCCCGATGTGGTCTACTCTAAATTGGGGAGACCGGATGTCTTCTCATAGAGCACTTCAGAGAATATCGCCAGGACACCCACAAGAATCAATCCCAGTGCCCTCATGGCCAAACATTTCAACTCCCCCTCCCACTCTCCCGAGCACATGCAGATCTTGGGCCTCCTCCATTGGGCCTCCTCATCTTCCGCCTGGGGACCCTTCAAACCCAGGGCATCAATTGGGACTTCACCAGTTTCCTCATTTCCCCTCCCCCTACCTTACCCTAATTCCCAACTTCCAGCTCATCACCGTCCTCCTGACCTGTCACACCTGTGCATCTTCATTCCCACCTTTTCACTACACCTTCTTCCCTGAAATATCATGTTCACCCTCCACCTCTATCCACTTACTGCACTCGTAGCTAGCTTCTCCCCAGCCCCGCCCCACTCCCATTTATCTCTCCAACCAATATGCTCCCAGTCCCATTCCTGATGAAGGGCTTTTGCCTGAAATGTTCATTATTCGTGCTCATCAGATGCTGCCGGACCTGCTGTGCTTCTCCAACACCACTCTAATCTTGAAGGGAACCAGTTGCTTGGGAGCGTTTTCGGATATTTTCTATTGTTGACCACTTTAGCAGCTACCAGTTTAGGGAACAGCTAAAGGACTGAGCACAAGTCAAGTCACCATTTCTTTTTAATTGTAAGATAAAACATGGAAAGCAGAAGTATGCTACTTTGCCCATCAATACTGTTTCACCAATGAGTTTATCACTGATTCCTTTCCAGGTCAGAGTGCTATGGGCCTTGGAGGGGAACTTGAAAATGTTGGTGTTTCGTTGCAACCTCAAATCTTGTCCTTTTGGTCAGTACAGCTATTGAGCTTTGAAGGTTCTGTCAAATATGCCCACATGACTTACTCCAGTGCATCCTGTAGTTGGTGCATCCTGTTGCAAGTGTGCCTAAGCGGTGAAGAGAATGAATATTGCAGGTATTGACGAGGGTACAATCAAGTGACTGCATTGTCGTGGACCGTGTCCAGTTCCTGAAGTGTTACTGAAGTTACACCTATCGAGGCAAATGGAGAGAGTTATGTTCCACGTCTCATTTGTGCCTTGCAAACGATTTAAGATTCACGGAGACACAAGCTGAGTTTATAATCAAAAAATGCCGACCAAAGGACATGTTTCTGTTGTCCAATTGTTTATATAGCCAGTTTCTATCTGTTTATTTTTCTAAATACTAGCTCTGTGGACTGTTACACTGGATAATTTGGTTACAGTAAAGCCATTGAACGTCAGTGGGATATAATTAGATCCTCATTTGTCAGAGTTATCATTATTCTATTTCGTCCTTGTGTGGACCAATCTGATTCCAGTCGCTGTCTGATTTTAAGTTTCAATTCCCGTCTGTGCTTGAAATTTCAATGGTTTCTTTGCATAAATGTCTCCACGTGCCGGAATAATATGTAAGGACGCTGCAGGGGACAACAGAGATTAATGAACATGTTGTCAACACAGGAGAGAATGGAGCTTTGTGGGATGATTGGTTAGGCTGGGATTATTCTCCTTGAAACAAAGGACGCTGAGTGCAGCTCTATAATCACGTAATAACATTTATACACGTTCAATATTCATGGGAACTTCACAGGGTAGTTACTGGCAGGTGGGGTGGTTTACTCTGGTATGAGGGGAGCACCAGAGGACATAAACTCAGAATTAGGCATTGCCAATTTAATTCAGAAATGGGGAGTAATTTCTTTGCTCAGGGACCAGTGAATCCGTGGAACTCCTTACCAAAACTGTTGTTGAGGCTGAGTTGCTGTGTATTTTCAAACTGTGCCAGACAGATATTTAACGAGAAAGACGATGAAGCTTTGTCGAGGTAATGCAGGAGAATGGAGTTGAGGATTATCAGATCAGCCATGAGTTCATTGAATGGTGGAGTTGACTCGATGGGCTGAATGGCCTACTTCCAATTTTACATCATTTGGTCTAACTCCTTACTTTATTGATAAATTTAGAATTCTGAGGGGATGGGATGAAGTGATAGAAAATGTTTCCAAACTGATCAGACAGATTAGGAACTAGGCTCATAAGCTCATGAACAAGAAATGTGCTGTGGCTTGGAGACAACAAATGGCACTGGGCACACCGCAGATGGATATGTGCAGAAGTTGTGTTTGCTAAAGAAAATTGGTGGATCTAATATTGTTGCCAACTTGGCGTCATGCTGGATGATGGATCTCGGTATGACTCACACAGCAAAAGGTTGTGAAAGAATGAAAGTTTTGTTTCATTGGAAAAGTTTTCTGTGGTTCCAATTCCAATTGACTGTTTGAAATACTGATCAGAAAGTTGTGTGGAATGTTACATTAAAATTCACAATCCCACTGGATAAACTATTGCACCCAATCTCTCCTTATTTGTTTCACTTTCATTCGAAGTAAATTCATAGAAAGTCAAGATGGAATGAAAGGAGGAAAGAAACGTTTGCACTCCTTTTCATTATCCCAATTCAACTTACAACAGAATCAAATTGCTTTATTTCGACTTTGATGAGGTATCAATTTATCACAAATCTCCAATGCAATGAAGGACAAGAGCAAGATTCTCCATCAAGTGTATCCTAAAGAAGCGAGGTACAAAGGGAAACCACAGCTGCGTTGGTAGAAGTAACAGCCAGAGTAGGATTCAAATCCACACATGCACAATGAAAGAGCAACCTGACGCGTGAAACTCTGGGCCACTTAAGTTCATGGAAAAGGGGCTCACATATAACCACATCAAGATTACATATGGTGCACCTCGGGGAGAAGAAATTCCCTGAGCAGAATCGAATTCACACCATTATGTTTCTTCTTTCAGCGGAATAATAATATCAGCAAAATCCAAGGAATTGACCTCATCCTTGGAAGGAATACCCTGTCCTTGATTTATTCCGAGTCGGTACTGTCTCAGAATGAACCAACAAACATGTAATTCCCGTCACATTCATACACTTAGTCTTGACGCATAATTTCTTCAGACAGTTTCTCTCTCACGTAAGGAAGTATGTACGGAGAGAGAAGTGAAGGTGATGTTTTAGATCGATGGACTTTCTCAAATGGATGAACCTGAAGTGGATAAAATTCCCGGAAATGCGGTGTTGTTCGTTTCATATTATTAATTTTGCTGCAACTTCACTTTGTTCACTGCAATGATCGGAAGTGAATTGCATTTACATAATTGAAATGTTTAATGTTGTATTGAATTTTGCTCCGAATTCATTCCAGCTTAAAGAAAATACTGATGAGAAAACAGAAGGTTAAATTACAAAACAAGATGCCAGTTTTGATGCTCAGTTACGTTGGCAGATTTCAGTGGGTATCAAATGAACCCAACATCATGGCGATTGTCCTCCCACCTTTAAACCATGGGATTAAAGCACGAAATCGATCTGTTAGAGACGGGTCACTTCCTATTCATTATGGAATTTCTTTCCTTGACAATATACAAAATCTACTCAGTTCCATTTGTAATGCTTCATGTGAAATATTACTAGAAATCTTTCAAAACTCTGAGGTTTTGTTTTGCTGAATCTTACTCAGCTGCATACGTTTGCGATATTTCTTTGCATCTGAAGTCGTCCAAATTAGACATTGTTTCCTCGCACCTTCCACCCCCCACATCCCACTTTTACACTTTTACCCAGCCACAGGTTGTCTCTCTCCTGGTAAAACTCACTGCTTGTGTGTCTCTAAATGTGCCTTTCCAAATATTTTGGAAACGGATTCTCTGAGTGACAGAAATTCTGCTCCCATCATTTCTTTGTCCTACATCGATGGTTTTGAAACCTTGACGTTCAGTAATTTGCGAACTTGAAATAGTGAATTTACCACCTATTTACTCTCTCCAAACCTCACATACCCTGGAAAACTTGCATTCGGTTTTCCTTGGTTCAGTTTCAAGTTTTCCAAAACACAAATAACTAAAATGCCATCCCCACTCAACGCCGTCAGCATCATCTCTAATGCCTTAGCTCCCCAGTAAAAGCTGGCAGTGTCCTCTCTGATAGAATCACAGATTTCCTACAAGGCAGAAAGTACAATTCAGCCAATCGAGTCTGTAGGGACAATCTGAACAGTATCTCAACCAGACCTAGCTCCCCTCTCTATCACCGCAGGCGTCTGGCTTGTGATTTCAAATAAACCTGCTGCAATAAAACCTGGCATCGTGTGACTGACCTTATCACTGCGTTACCCATGGCTAATTCACTTAACTTATGGAATTCACTCCCTGAACACATCAGCGCAATTTAGCATTGCCAATCCACCTAACCTATAGACTTAACAGCAGTGCGAACCACTGAGCAAATGTATCATCACACTATCTGTATCATGTGTAATGGCTTTACACACTGGTAACTCCGCCTAGTGAAAGCAAGCTGCCCCCGTCAACCCGAATTCAATGCATCCAAACGCGGTTCTACGCTGTACAACCTCATTAGTGCTGCTGGAAATGTTTCTGCACTCGGATCTGAATGTGTGTACTCTTTTTTTCTTACTCAGATTCCTGCTTTAATTAAGTAAACACATCAGTCAGGAACAACTCTATATAATGGTTTTCATTGCAACACAAACACAATGTTTCCACCTCTCTGCCCCTTTCCGCACATCTACTCAAAACTTTCTGCCTTTTCCCGAAATCTCTTGGCCCCAGTGTTCGATCCCTCCATCAATAAGAAACGCTTTTTTCAGTCGATCCTATCCATATCCCTCATTATTTTGTACATTTCAGTCGTGTCTTCTCCAATCTCCTCTGCTAGGCGACAAACAACCCCAGTCTGTCCAATCTCTCCTCATAACTGAAACTCTTCAGCCCAGACAATATCCCATTGAATCTCTCCTGCAACGTTCCCAGTGCGATCACATCATTGCTACACTGTGAATTGCAGAACTGCACACAGTAATCTAGCTAGAGCCGAATTAACGTTTTTTTTTTCTCCCTATTCCGTTACAGTATGAGGGCGTCGCTGGCTCAGCAGTATTGATTGCGATCCCTAATTGCACAGCGGGCAGTTGAGACTCAACCGTATTGCAGTGCGTCTGGAGTCACATTGAGGCCCGAGCAAGTAAGAATGGTAGGTTCCTTCCTCAAAGGACGTCATTGAACCCGATGGTTTTGTTTTTTCAACAGTTGACCATGGATGGAAAGGTGTTATTAGATTCGTAATTCCAGATATTTATTGAATCTCAGTTCTAACACCTGGCATGGTTGGAATCAAACCCGGGTCCCTGGTTCATTTGCTTGGTGTCTGAGTTAACAGTCCAATGGTAATAGTGCTCAGCCATTGCAGAAAACCCGTGAACCTCATCTTTTTCAATGAAGTCACTTTTCCTCGATATTGTCCTGTGTCATTTTCCTGAGCTTGACTCCCAATAATCGCAAGTCCATATCAGTAAAAACTGCTACCTGAGGATTGGCCTCACAACAGCGGTAAGCAAATGAAGCAACTGTTCTGCAGGTCCCTATGGTGGGGTTGAGGCACGTTCACCCAGCAACAGTGACCGCAGCAGCACAGAGTGGACAGTATCAATGTGCGAGTCAGTGTTAGATTCTGCAGTGCCTTAATGAAATAGGAAATCACTCCACAACCACATGATGAAAGAGCAGCGCCCCCAAAACTAATGCCCAGTTAAACCTGTTAGACTCGAACCTGGTGTTGTGTGATTTTTAACTTTGTACACCATAGTCCAACACCGGCATCTCTAAATTAATGAAATGGGGTTGTGGGACGGAAAGTTCGGTTAGCGATCGAAGGAGGGAGAGAAATCTCTGAGAACGGGTTGATTTGAATTCGGACATATGAAACACAGAGATGTGAGCGAGCAGAATTTGAAGGGAAAAGATAATCACCTTTGGAGAAAATTACCATGTTCAAACAACTGATTCCTTTGTGTTTCACAAAAACTGGGGTAGATAGAGCAATTACTGCCGTGACTCGGATTCGAACGGAGGTTACTGCGGCCACAACACAGAGTACTAACTACTACATGATCACGGCATTCCACAGACGCGCACAGTGACTGCATGCAATAAGTACAGTATCATAGGAAATGTTAGACAGAGCACCAAATGCACAATATTAGTGCTAAGCCAACAATGGCAAATACGTGGGAACTCAGAATGGGCTGACCGTTTATTATCGGTTCCCCCAGTGGCTGTGGTGATTCCATCATTAATATGGGGAAGGCTGAGATAAATAGATTTCTCCAAAACATCAAAAACTCCGGGGACAGCGCGGTGTTGTTGAAATGTATAATTCAATAGTAATGCAGTTTAACATCGGCTACTTTACCAGGTTCCCCCACCCCCACAAGGCAGTAACCACTGCTGTCACATAGTCCCAAATCCCAGCCCCAGAATCAGAGGAATTGAGTGGCGCAGTCGCGAAGATCCAACTGGAAGTTGGGATAGGAATGCGGTCGCACAGATACTCGAGGACTCCAGTGACACAACCGGTCAATGCACGGCATTTCTATGACGGTTTAGAGGCGCAAGTAATTCCGAGGTTGGGAGTGCTCCGGGTCAAAGGCGGAGCAAAAGGGAATTTTTTTTCCCGTTTATAGCAATCTATAGTGCAGTTTGCTGAGACAGCTGAGTGCCACAACTGGAGCGAGGGCGTCTGGTTTGAAGTTTGAACTTGCTTCATTATTAACCAACTCCCTGGAATGAATTGCTTTCACCATTTTCATTTCGAATTGTTTAATATCTCCCTGCAGTCTGCAACTTTCTTCCTCATGGTTAATTGCATTACTAACTGTTATATTTTCTGCACACTGCTAAATCACGGCCAGTACAAGTAAATATGAATCATTGATCTATATGAGAAAACAGTGGAACTCACTGCAGGCATGCTTTGTCGGTTTGCAGGCGACGCCAGAATTGTAGACAATGAGGAAGATTATCTAAGTTTCAAAAGGATCTTAATCCAATGAGTCGTTGGACACAAAAAATGTAACATGGAGTTCAATCTGGATAAATGGAAGGTACAACAACAAGTTGCGTAGTGTTGGAGGACACGGAAGCTAGGGTGCAGGTGCATAATTCCTTGAAGTTTGCATCACCTACAGACAAGGTGGTTCAAAGGCATTTAACATACTTCCCTTCATTGTTCAGTCCTTTGTGTATAGGAGTTGGGACGTTATGTTGAAGCTTTGCAGGACATTGATGAGGCCTCTTCTGGAATATTATGTCCAGTTCTGGTCGCCCAGTTGTAGGAATGATATTATTCAGCTGGAGCAGGTTCAGAAAAGTATGCACGTATGTTGCCGTGTGTGGAAGGTTTGTGTTATAATGAAAGGCTGGATAGGCTGAGACTATTTTCAGATTCGAGATCGGGGTGCTGGGAAACCACAACAGGTAAGGCAGCATCCCAGGAGCAGGAGAATATTTTTTCACGCAAGTGACGTTCATCAAGTTCATCCCCGAAACGTCGATGCTCCAGCTCCTCAAATGCTGCCTGACCTGCTGTCCTTTCCCAGCACAACACTCTCGACTCTGATCTCTTATCTGCAGTTCTCACTGTCTCCTAGTTGAGACTGTTTTCACTCTAGGTTAGGGGTTGGAACGGTGACCTGACAGAAGTTTATGAATTATTGAGAGGCAAGTGAGAGTTAACGATAGCTGCCTTTTCCCAGGATGGGGATTTCAAGGCGAGAGGGCATCTGTTTAAGATGAAAAGAGAGAGACTTTTTTTGAAAAGGTCATGTGAGGCATTTTTTAAGCAAGGTGTTTTACGTGTGCAATTAACTTGCTGAGGAAGTGATGGATGAGGGTACGTTTGCAACATTTAATGGACAATTGATTCCAAACATGAATGGGAAAGTGGGATTTTTAAAATAAATTAAAAGAGTCAACCACGGTATAATCCATCTGGAGTCTCCTGTGGGTCAGAGAAGATGTATATGACAGTTTGCTTCCCGAACTGGCATGAATAAATCAGATGGGACTTTCCACACAACTGATTCAGGTCATCACGAGACTCTTCAATTCCAGGTGCTTATTGAATTCAAACTCTACTATCTGTCATGCCAGGACCTGAACCCTTTGTCCCCAAAATATTACCTGTTTTTTGGATTAACAACACAGTAATAAAACTACAAGGGCATTATAACCACTTAACGGCGACAGGAGGAGGCAGATGGGACTAGATTATTTTGGCAGTATGTTCAGCATGGATTGGTTGGACTGACGGGCCTGTTTTCATGCTGTATGACTCTATGATTGACGCTATGGAACAAATATCTGGTTGGGATTAACAGCAGCATTGACAGCATAATCGAACACCTGATGGGATATGTAATTCTGCTGGAGTGTCCAGATTTTGTTATGCTCAGTGACCCCTTCCCACACACGGGACTGGTGAACGGCTTGTCACCAGTGTTACTGATTAAATGAGTTTCCATTTCTGTGGTAAATTGAATCCCTTCCAGCAGTTCCCACTTTGCCCTGCTTTTTCTGTGGTATCAGTGTCCTTTTTTCTACACAGGGTGAACGATCCTTTCACATTGTGTCCACACAGATACAAATCCCGTTTTCCATGTTGTGAATGTGTTTTCATTGTTTCTCATTCACCCACAGGGTGTGAGTATGACTAGTCAGGACGCCATTTGTTATTCGCCCCTCGTTTGTTGCTGTCTGGCTACACCACAAAACCGGGTGCGATCCCAGCCTCGGGTCTCTGTCTGTGGGCAGTCTGCACATTCTCTGTGTGCTTGCGTTTTTATTTCTCCCTCTGGCCAAAGATGTGCCAGTTACAGGGATCAACAATGGGAAATGCAGGATTATGGGACAGGGAATACCCTGGGGTCTGGTGGGATGCGCTTCTGATGTATCATGTGGACTGGAAGGCCCGACTAGCCTGCTTCCCCACATGATGGGGATTCCTGAATTAAGGGTCAGCTCATGTTTTTTTTCTGGTCCTGGAGTCTCTCGCAGGCAGGACTGGGTGAATATGGTAGAATCCCCTGCATGAGGGACATGAATGAATGAGATTGCAGGAAATTAAAGTTAGTATCTCTTTTTCTGTGGTCAGGCTTGCATTTCAGGTTTTATTCGTCGAACATAAACATCACCATTTCCGTTTTCCAGTCGCCAAAGACGGATAGTTTAAAATATCACCCCAACACCACCTTTTCCAGGTTGAAGTCTTGACTGGGTGGAAGAAACTGATACTGAGCTGATGCGAGCAAATGTAGCTGCCACAGTCAGTGTCAGAAACACAGATCCAAATAGCAAAATCATCTTTTAAACCCACCACTGCAAATTAAAGGGCTCAACACGCTCCACATGTGCCACTCAGCTGTCTTAGAAAGATGCACCGGTAATCGCTATGATAGTATAAACGGGGACAACCATTCCCTTGAGCAGTAGCACACTCAACCGAGGAATTTCATCCGCCTAAATACCATCACAGATGGACAGGACGCTCACCTGTTGCATCACTGGAGCCAGAGAGTAACTCCATGCACTCATTCCCATCCCCATTTCCGTTTGGATCTGGGCGGCTGTGCCGATGTTAAGCTAAAATGCTATTGAAGCACACATTTCAACAATATCCCGTACTGCCCCCCGAATCTTTGATGTTTTGTCGAAATCGGTCAATCTCAGTTTTCAACATTCTCATTCAAGGGATCTCCATAGCCTCTGAGGACATCGAACTGAAAGATTCAGCTCATTCTCAGTTCCCACATGTCTGTCACTGTTCGCTGAGTACTGATATTGCACATTTGCTGTTCTTCCGAACATGTTCTCTGCTAGTACACTTATTGCTGCTTGCAAGCATCCTGTTCTGTGGTTACTGTGATCGTGGTTGTCGGTGTTTTGCATTGTGACCACAGCAACCTCGATTTGAAAGCAAATCACGGCACTAAGTCTTCTGTCCGTTGTCCTTTTTGTGACACATGCTAAGAAATTAATTGTTTTACCTTCAAATTCCGCTCTCTCACATCTCTGCGTTTCATATATCAGGATTCAAACACAGCCGTTGTCGGAGATTTCTCTCCTTCCCACGATCATTAAACCTCCTTTCCGTCCCTCCTCCCATTTCTCTGAGGCAATGCACAATCTATCACACTCTTTCACAATCATACTGTTCTGTCTGTGCTGCTGCTGCGGTCACTGTTGCTGGGCGAACGTGCCCCAATACCACCATCTGGACCTCCAAACATGTCGATCCATTTGGATACCGCGGTTGTGAAATCAATCCCCATGTAGCAGCTTTTACTGACATAGGCCAGAGACAATTGAAGCGTCAGGCTCATGGAAAATACCCAGGGCAGTTTTGGTGAAAAGACATTTTATTGGAAAAGATCAGCTTTCATGGCTTTCTGCGTTGGTCTTGTAATAATTTCATAGGACTGAATGGATTAGATTAGATTAGATTACAGTGTGGAAACAGGCCCTTCGGCCCAACAAGTCCACACCGACCCGCCGAAGAGAAACCCACCCATAACCCTACATTTACCCCTTACCTAACACTACGGGCAATTTAGTATGGCCAATTCACCTGATCCTGCACATCTTTGGACTGTGGGAGGAAACCGGAGCACCCGGAGGAAACCCACGCAGACACGGGGAGAACGTGCAAACTCCACACTGATAATCGAGAGACCCAGGTAATTGTCTGGGTAATCGGGCTTGAGTCCCTCCATGCGAGATTGTAAAATTTGGATGCAGCAGAAATCTGCAATGAAGTATCCAATGAATACTATAGATCCATTGACAATTGTTGAAAAATATATATCTGGTTTACTGATGTCATTTCAGGATGGAATCTACTATCCTTACTTTTTTCTGGCCTGCATGTGACTTCAGACTCATAGCAATATTGTTGAGTCTCAACTGCCCTCTGGGCAATTCGGAATGGATAATAAATTCTGCTTAGCCAGAATCGCCCTCATACTAATCCAGAAATTTTAAAACAAATGTTCATTAGGCTCAAGCAAGAGTGTTGTGTACAGTTTTGCGAATCACATTATAGTAGGGATGTCATCACACTGAGAACATTGCAGGAGATATTTACCGGGATGTTGTTTGGGATGAAGAGTTTCAGTTGTGAAGAAAGACAGGACAGAGTGGACTGTTTGTCGCATTGCAAAGGAGATGTAGATAAGTCATGAATGAGTTCGGGTATGGACAGATTTGACTGAACGAGTTTCCCATTGATGGAGGGATCGATCTGCAGGCACCAGAGACTTAAGGAGAAAGGCAGAAAGGTTTGAGAAGATGTGCAAAAAACTTTATCAGCCAATGGGTGGTTGGAATTTAGAATACACTGCCTGCATTGTTCAGAGCAGCAAAAACCCTTATAACCTGAATAAATATACAGATGTAAACTTGTGATGCCAAGACATATAAGGCTGTGGGATAAACATTGAGAAATGCTATTCAGTTCATTAGGCAGTTGTTTTTGACAAGTGTGGCCATAATTGGCTGAAGGGCCTCCTTTGACACTCCTGTCCTATGTAGTATAATGGTTAGTGTCCCCGCCTGTCACCGGGATCAATTCTCCGCTGGGGACAGTGCGTTTTTTTTTTAAAACTGTCACTCCAATCCCAGGTTCGGGCATTGATACCTTTCCTTCCATCTCGATGATGCATGTCACAGGAAGGACAGTGCAGCCTGAATCAGTGTGGGGAGGGGCTACAGCTCTCAGGGAGGCAGAGTGTCAGTGAGGGTGCAAACACGTGACTTCAGCAAACTGTACATTGTATCTGTGTTGGAATGAAAAGAATTTGACAGACTTGTACTGGATTGAAGGGTTTACTGGAAGCAGGACGGTGAGGAAGAAATAGCATAAAAACATTCAAATATGATTGCAGAAACATTTCCCTCAGCACGAATGAAATTGTAATGGACAGAGTAGTGTTTCGATACATTGAATTTGGGTTGATTTGCTTTGATGAGGCTGAGTTACCAGGGTATAAAGCCATTAAAAAAATGATACAGCAATTGCTCACTATGATGGAACATTGTGTCAGTAATTCGCACTGCTGTTCGGTCGGAGTGTTAGGTTGATTGGTAAAGTTGAATTGCCCTCTTGTGTCCAGGGATTGAATTAAGTAAGTTAGGTGAATTAGCCATGGGGAACGCGGGGACAATGTCAGAAGTCACAGGATGACAGGTTATAGTCCAACAGGTTTATTTGAAATCATAAGGGGGTGGGCTCACTCTTCCTCAGGTGAAATATACAGGAATAGGGAGGGGAGCTTGGTCTGAGTGAGATGACCTTCAGAGAGTCGACACCGGCTCGATTGACCGAAATGCTCTTTCTACACTGTAGGATTCTGTGATTCTATCGGAGAGGATAATGACGGTATTTACTGGGGTGTAAAGCGATAGAGACGATACTGGCGAGGTGTACTGAGAATGAGATTTCATTCACTTGTCTTCTTGGACAATTGCGTACAGTTATCCCTGAACCAAGGAAGACTGAGTGGGTTTTTCTCCGGTTATGACACGTTTGGACAGAGTAAATGGGTGGAAAATTCCCTCTTTCAAGTAAGTAAATATCTAGATGTCAGGCATTGATAAAACCTTTGAAGGGCAAAGAAATGATGAGAACAGAATCGGTGTCACTCCGAGAATCTGTTTTTCAAAATATTTGAAAAGGCATATTTGGTGACATACAAGGAATAAATTTCACAAGGAGAGCGACAGCGTGTGGCTAGGTAAAGGATAGGGGTGGGGTATAGTCGTTCGGAGTTGCGGGGAAACAATGTCTAATTTGGTTGACTTTAAATGTAAAGACATTTCGTGAAGATGTGCAGCTGAATAAGATTCGATTCCAAAACTCTAAATTTTGAAAGCTTTGGCATAATATTCCACTTAAAGCATTGTAAATGGAACTGAGCGGATTTTTTTTTATTGCGTTGGGAAGATATTACATAATGAATAGGAAGTGACCAGTTGCTTGGAGATCGACTTCGTGCTTTAATCACATGCGTTAAAGATGTGAGGACAAACACCATGATGTTTGGTCCATTTAATACTCGGTGAAATCTGGCAAAGTAACGAGCAACAAAACTCTACTTTAAGCCTCTGCTTTTCTAAGAAGTATTCTCCTTAAGCTGAAATAAAGTCGGAGCAAATTTGAATACAACATTAATCGTTCCAATGAGATAAATCTAATTCACTTGCGGTATGACAATGAACATTGTCAGGTTGCAGCAAAATTAAAATGAAACGAACAAACAGCGTTTCTTGCGGTTTAATCCAATTCGGGTTCAGCCATATGAGAAAGGCCATTGAGCCACAACATCGCCTTTATTTCCCTCTTCATGGCTGCTTCTTCACGTGAGAGAGAAAGTCACTGAAGAAATTATGAGTCAAATGAAGATGAGAATATGACGTAAAAGTCTTGTTCTCTGTTTGATTCTGACATAGTTCTGACTCAGAATGTATCAATGACAGCTATTCATTCTGACCAGCATGGCTATATATTGGAATTTGCTGTCTTTATAATTCTGGTGAAAGCAGAAACACATTCGGTTCCGCTCTGAAAATTTGTCATCCAAGACGTTCACTGCATGTAACCGTGATGAGGTCACATGTCACCGCTTGACAAAATGTGCTGAGGAGACCGAGCGATTACGGTGGTGGGTTATTATCCTGTTGTGCTCCACATTCACAGATTCGAGTCACACTCTGGTTGCTAACTTCACAAACCGCTCCAGCAGTTTTTCTTTGCATCTCACACTCTGGTATACACTGGATCGAGAATCTTCTTCTTGCCGTTCACTGCACGGGAGATTCACCAGCAGTCGATACCACATTAAAGTCGAAATGAAGAGCGAGAGCAATCATTCTATTCAATTGTACATTAAATTGTTGTAATAAGAAAGAACGCATTTTTCTTTCTGCCCCACATTCCATCTTGTTTTTCTGTGAAGATACATCGAAAGAAAGAGAAACAGATAACAAGAGATCGGGAGCACAAGTTTATCCAGTAAGGTTGTTCATGAGTATTTTAACCAATCGCTTCACACAATGATCTGATCAGTATTTCAAACAGTCACTCGGAATCGGAACCGCAGAAATCTTCTCCAATGAAACGAACCTTTCATTTTTCCACAAATTTCTGCTGTGTGTGAATCATACAACGATCCATCATCCAGCGTGATCACTGACTTGCCAACTGTATAAAGTCCACCAACTTTCTTCAGCCATCACAGCTTCAGGACACAGCCACCTGTGCTGTGCCCAGTGTAATTTGTTGCACCCAGGGCACAGCACATTTCTTCTTCCTGTGTTTATGAGCCTTGTTCCTGATCTGTCTGATCTATTTCATAAACGTTTCCTATCACTTCAGCCCATCCCCTCACAATTCTGAACTTAAGCATAAAATAAGGCGTAAGACCAAATGTTAAATAAAGTGGAAGTATGCCCCTCAGCCCATCGAGTCTGCCCCAACATTCAATGAACTCATGGTTGATCTGATAATCTTCAACTCGATTCTGCTCACTTACCTCGACAAAGCTCCATCATATTTCTGATTAACTATCCGGCAGAGTTTGAAAATATCCAACAACTCAACCTCAACCATGCGTTCTACAAAAATGCCACAGACTTTCTGGCCCCTGAGCAAAGAAATTAATCATCATTTCTGAAATAAATAGGCAATGCCTAATTCTGTGTTCATGTCGATTGGTGCTCTCCTCACAGCATAGGGCAAGCCACCTGCCTGTATCTACCCTGTCAAGATCCAGTGAATATTGAACGTTTATAATTGTTATTATGTGAATATAGAGCCCTCTTCCACCTCCTTTGTTTCAAGGAGAATAATCCCAGCCTAACCAATCATTCCACGAAACTCCATTTTATACAGAGTTAGCAACATGTTTGTAAATCTCTGCTGGCTCTTACAGCGTCCTTACGAAGTTATAAGACAGGTGGAGAAATTTCGGCGAGGAAACAGGTTGAAAGTTCAGGCGCAGCTGGGAATTGGAACTTGAAATCAGAAAGTGATTGAAATCGGATTGATCCACAGAAGGACCAAATGCAGCAATGATAACTCTGACAAATGAGAACTAATCATATTAGATTGACATGCAATGGCTTCATTGCAACTGAAATCCTCCGTGTAATCGTCCTGGGAGCTAGTATTTAGGAGAGATAGAACCTGACCGCCCATATAAAGAAGTTGACTACAGTAACGTGTCCGTCCGTCGACTTTGTTTGATTAGTAACTCAATTCTCGTCTCCGTGAAGCCTACGTTGTCCGCAACGCACAAATTCGATTTTAACAGAACTCTCTCCATTTGCCTAGGGGGGTGCAGCTTTAATAGTACTGAAGGAACTGGACACCTTCCACGACAATGCAGTCACTAAACTGTACATTCTTCAATACCTGAATATTTATTCCCTTAATTGCTAAGGCACAATTACAGCAGAGTGCACCACCTAGAAACCTGGAATATATCATCCAGGTTTTGTTGACAGAACCTTCAATGTTCAAAAACTTTACTGACTATGATACAAGGTTGAAGATGCACTGAAACGTCACCGTTTGCAAATTACCCTCCAAGACACATGCAATATGACTTGGAGAGGAATCAGTGGTAAATTCATTGAGTGATGAAGCGGTCTTGATGGGCAAATAGTTATACTTCAGCCCTCCATCCTTTATCATACAATTTTTAAAAATGTTGATTATTACATTGACCAGACTTGTGCTCACTCCTTTGGTTGTTTCCTAAACTGGCGCTTGCTAAAGATCGAGTATTATCCTCAACCTGTAGTCAACAATAGAAAATATCCAAAAGCCCTCTCGAACAACTGATCTCCCTGTCTAACAATCTTCAGAGATCTGTAAATGTTCACTCCAAGATCTCTTTGTTCCTTACACCACTCAGAATCCTCACTGTTACTGTTTCAACTCCCCAAATTCATTACCACTTATTGGTCTGAATTCAATTACATTCACAAATATTTCCTTTCTACCTGATTGTTATATCCCTGCGGCCCCTGAAGTTATTCATTATCGTCAACTACACAACTAATTGTTATATCTTCTGTAAACTTCGAAACCATGACTCCTACAACTAAGTTTGAATTATTGATCTACATCAGGAAACAGTGGCACTCCACTGGAAACAGGCATCCAAACATGGTTTTATTTTGGATGGGTGAACACCTGCAAGAACAGCAGAAACAGACCCTTGCTGTCATTTGTAAACCTGATGGTGACTCGGCAGGTTGATCGCCAGATTGATTCCTTATCACATATGGGAGTGGTGAATGACCTGTCCACTTTGTGACTGAGCAAGTGAGTTTACACTTCAGCGGGCAATTGAATCCCTTCCTGCAGAACCCGCCCGCATGGATATGCCTTCATTGCGGCGTGGGTAGCCCTGTGTCTGTTTAGTTTGGATAAGCAGTTGCATTTGAGTCCACGCTGAGACGACTCCCAATTATCCCCATCATCCATGTATCTCTTTAATCCTTCCTCATTCTCCCACGGAGTGTGACCATCATAATCTGAACAGCACTTGTTGTTCATCCTTAACTCTCCTTGACCTGAGTCGGAGGGAATTTATGGGTGAACCGTACTATTGTGCGGCTGGAGTCATATTTTGGCAGGTCTCACTAAGGATGGCAGATTTCCCTTTTGAAGGGATATGAATGAATGGGTTTTCAGCAAATTAAAACGTTTTGTCACTCTTCCTCTGAGCGGCTTTACATTCCAGATGTTATTCATCAAATCTAATTACTACCAGCTGCCATGCTCCATTCTCCAAGGGTTGCTGGCCCAAATATCGCCATTACATTTGCAGATGACACGAAGATTGGTGGAGAAGCAGAAAGCATAGGTGACTGTCAAAGAATGAAGGAGAATATAGATAGATAGGAGAGTTGAGTGGAGAAATGGCAGATGGAGTTGAATCCAGGCAAATGTTAGGTAATGCATTTTGGGATGTCTAATTCTCGAGCAAAATATACTGTAAATGGAAGACCCTTGTGTAAAGTTGATGAGCAGAACGATCTGGGAGTTCATGTCCTTTGTACCCTGAATGTAGCTGCACAGGTGGATCGAGTGGACAAGAAGCCATATCGCATGCTTGCCTTCACTGGACGGGGGGCATTGAGTATAAGAGCTGGCAGGTCATGCTAAAATTGTGCAAGATTTTGGTTCAACCGCATTTAGAATGCTGTGTACCGTTCTGGTCGCCGAATTACCAAAACGATGTGCACGTTTATGAAAGAGTGCAGAGAAGGTTTATGAGAATGTTGCCTGGTATGGAAGATGCTAGCTCTGAAGAGACGATGGGTAGATAATGTTTATTTTCATTTTAGAAAACTAGATTGAAGGGGACCTGATTGACATCTACAAAATCATGAAGGGTATAGCTAGGGTGGACAGAGATAAGCATTTTTCCCAAGGTGAGGGATTCAATAATGAGATGTCACGCGTTCAAGGTGAGAGGTGAAAAGTTTAAGAGAGGTCGACGTTAGAAGTATTTTTCACAGAGGGTGGTAGGTATTTGGATAGTGTTGCCAGCAGAGGTAGTAGAGGCAAGCATGGAAGATTCATTTCAGGTGCGTCTGGACAGATGCGTGAGTAGTGCAGAAGGATGCAGAAGGATACAGTTTGTTTGGAATTGGGTGATAGATTTAGACAGTGGATCAGCTCAGGCTTCGATGTCCAAAGGGTCTGTTCTTGGCCTGTAAATTTTCTGTGTTCTCTGTTCTTCTGTATTCACTACACCATCAACTTCATGCTACATTGCTACATCTCAGAGAAGGACATTGTCAATTCCAATTATCACAGAGGGAATGAGAATATGACATGCGGCTGTGTCGGAATGCAAGTGATGTACGCTGGATTGGAGTGTTTACTGGGAGCAAGAGACTGATGTGGAGACGATGTGATCAAAAACAGCTCTTACTGTCAAAGTAACAAAACGGCGCATTGTTAAGGAAAATTTCAGAGAATGCTTTCAATTAATCGACCTCTCGCTTAAGGCTCCACCACGCTTTAGCTGAGCCAATCTGTAGTGCGGGTTAATGCTGCTATTGTATCTTAATGATCTGATGAACGGAGACAAATATGCCCTTCCGCCCCGCCTTTGACCAGGAACACTCCCAGCTTTGGCATTTCATGCGCCTCTGTACCATCATAGAAGAACCACGTCCTCACTTTCAACCCAATCATTCCATTTCGATACCATGGTTGTGAGATCATTTCTCATGTCGCAGATTTTACAACATGGAACATAGATTATTGGAACATCAGGCTCAGGAAAAAGGACAATTGGTAGCAGTGAGGAAAAGAAAATTTATTTGAAAGTACCTCTTCCTGTGGAATTCTACATCATGTATTTCACTTGCTCATTTGGCTCTATCTAGTCTATTGTGTGCAGTTTAGCAATTCGCATGACACCCACGGATATGATAGCACTGGAAATGATGCAGGACAGATTTACCAGAATATTGTCTGGGTAGAAGAGTTTCAATTATGAAGATAAATCGGATAGTCTGGAGGTGTTTTTCTTGTAGCAGAAGAAATTGAGAGGAGACATGATTGAGATGTACAAAATAATCAAGAATATGGATGGTGTAGACTGAAATAAACGTTCCTCTTTGATGGTGAGATCGATCACGGGGGAGAGGCAGGGTGGCATACACTTAAGGATAGAAGAGGAAAGATTTGAGTGAATGCACAGACAAATGTTTTGAAACAGGGGTTGGTTGAAATCTGGAACTCAGTGCATGTAAAGGTTGGAGAGTCAGAAATCCTCATAACTTTCAGAAATATTCAGATGTGAATTTTGTGATGCCAAGGTAGACGAGGCTATAGGCCAAGTGATTTAAAAAAAAAGTGTGAGGATAGTTAAGCGAATGTTAATTTCCAGTAATACCAAATAGGCTTCTTTTTTGCATAAAATTCCTGGATATTACCACCGCCTGTCACTGCGTGATCACCGGTTCAATTCGCTTCCAGGACGTCTGCTTGCATATTGGGAGGGCTCAGTAGGTGGAACTGTGCCTTTCTGCACCAGGAACCCGCATTCGATTCCAGACTTGTGTGACTGACTGCGTGGAATTTGAACACTCCTCTCTCTCTCCCATGTGAGTTTCCTCTGGCTGCTCCGATACCTTCCCACAATGCAAAGGTGTGCAATTCAGGTCAATGGCAAAAAAAATCTAAATGGACTGTAAGTGTTGTAAATCAGAGACAAAAGTCAGAATTGCAGCTCAGGGGAAACAGAATGACCATTTCGGGTCAACAGAGCCTTCCTCGGAACTGTTTTAAATTCGCAATGCTAACTCAGATTCCTCTCTACTGATGCTGCCTGACTCGCTGAGTTTTTGGTACAATTTCTATTTTAGTAGGTGGATCATAAATGCGGATTTAGAAAGATACAGTGGGCAGTGTGAATCTCTTCCACGGCATAGTGCAGACTCAACTGACCAAATGGGTTCTGTCTGCACTGTGTCTAATTCCATTAACTTTGTATCTATAAGTCTTTGTCGTATTTGTGGTCTTTGCTTTTTACATCTCTCCTGTCATGTCAAGTGCAGAGCAGGACAATCGACGTTTCGGGCATAAGCCACCACCAAACCGTTACCATCTGACGCCTGGAAGATGAACGCCTCATATTCTGCCTTGGGACCCTGCAACCATACGGGATAAATGTGGATTTCAACGGCTTCCTCATTTCCCCTCCCCCTACATTATTACAGTCTGAAACATCAAACTCAACACCACCCTTCGGACCCATACATCTCTCCCCCTCTGACATATCACCTCCTCCCATGCCTCGATCCACCATTCGCTTTCCCAGCTACCTTGCAACCGATTCCAACCACCTCCCATTTATCTCCCAGCCCCCACCCACAAGACTCATTCCTGATGAAAGACTTATGCCAAAAATGTCGATTCTCCCGCTCCTCGGATGCTGCCTGACCTGCTGTTTTTTTTCCAGCACGACACTATCGGCATGTTGAAGATAGAAGAGATCAGCTCAGTCTCGTTATCTGAGAACGGAGAAGGCTGAGTGAGGAAGTGATTAAGGTGCACATTAAAGGGATCGGTATGTGTGATAGGAATAAACTTCTTATGGGAAGAGTTAACAACTAGTGATCTCCGTCAAACGCAAGTGAGACGATGTTCAGTGGAGATATAGGAAGAACGTTTTCACTCTGAGTGTGTTGTTTATTTGGAATTCACTGTTTGAATGTGTGGTAAAGCTATGTGTCAGGAGTATTTAGCCGAATACTTGAGAAGCTAGAGCACACATAGATAAGGACCATGTATTGGAAACTGGGGTGAAGTTAAACAGATGTCTGATGAAAGAACAGAACACTGTACAGAAAATACAGAGCATGAAAGCATGGGAAGGGTAAAGACATGGAAACTACTGGCGATCTGTTACAAGGGGGTCTGCAGAATGCTACATTCGTCCAAAGGTCCCTGGGGGAGGATGGGGCCAGTGTGTCAGGATAGGATAAGAATAGTAGAATGCTCATACATCAATTAGCAGAGTCAGACTGGGCTGAAAGGTTACAATGGCAGAGGGAGATAAAACCAATTAGTAAAGTCACACTTGCCTACTCAATATCATCATGGCAGTTTGGGACAAGTCTTGATAATACATACTTCGGGCATGACTTTTAATAAATAATTGATAGTACAGTCAGCCTGTTTGTGACGCTTGTAGACGGAAAGATATGACACTAAATATCTAATCAGTAGTTAGTAGAGTAAGCTTGGGACAGGAAAACATTGTGATAGATGGGATAGCTAAATATCTAATCATGACAGGTTAGTCTGGGATGGAAGGTCATTGTAGCACAGGTGGCAGTAGAATACCTAATAGTGACAGTAGAATAATATTAAGTAGAATTATGAAAAACCATAGTGGCAGAAGTAGAACGACAATGGGAACTAAAACCATTGGTTTATTGTATAGCTGGAGTGAGGTAATTCTGACAAACACAGTTGGGCATTCTGATAATCTAACAAAACATGATTAATTACAAGGCATAAAGTGATGGAGTTTAATTCAGATACATGCGACGTGCTGCACTTTGGGAAAGCAAATCTTAGCAGGACTTATATACTGAATGGAAAGGTCCGAGGCAGTGTGGCTGAACAAAGAGACCTGGGAGTGCAGGTTCATAGCTCCTTGAAAGTGGAGTCGCAGGTAGATAAGATAGTGAAGAAGGCGTTTGGCATGCTTTCCTTTTTTGGTCAGAGTGTTGAGTACAGTAGTTGGGAGGTCATGTTGCGGCTGTACAGGACATTGGTTAGGCCACTATTTGAATATTGCGTGCAATTCTGGTCTCCTTCCTATCGGAAAGAGGTTATGAAACTTGGAAGGGTTCAGAAAGATTTACAAGAATGTTTCCAGGGTTTGAGGATTTGAGCTATAGGAAGAGGCTGAACAGGCTGGGGCTGTTTTCACTGGAGCGTCGAAGGCTGAGGGGTGACCTTATAGATGTTTACAAAAGTATGAGGAGCATGGATATCATAAATAGACAAAGTCCTTTACCTGGGTCGGGGAATTCAGAACTAGAGGTCATAAGTTTAGTTTGAGAGGGGAAAGATAAAAAAGAGACCTAAGGGGCAACCTTTTCACACAGAGTGTGGTACGTGAATGGAATGAGATGCCAGATGATGTGGTGGAGGCTGGTACAATTGTATCATTTAAGAGGCTTGTGAATAGGAAGGGTTTTGAGGAATATGGGCCAGTTGCTGGCAGGTGGGACTAAATTGGGTTGGGATATCTGTTCGGCATGGGCAAGTTGGACAGCAGGTTCTGTTTCCATGCTGCATATCTCAATGACTCTATGAGTCTATAAAGAACCTTAAGTTTCGGGGGATTCAAGAATTTGTTTTCTGAATGTCACTGTTTTTGTTTGCAAATAAAAGATATACTCCTTGAAAAACTCTCCGCATCTCCTGGTGATTGTTGACATTTTCTCCACGACAACCGCAACTTTGGGTGGAGTAAAATTGTGGCGAGTGCAGCTCTGTGGTGCAATGAAAAGTGTGTTAGATTTCTACAAATGTGGTAACTTTGCTATTCAAAGTTTGTGAGTTTGAACCGCATCAGAATTGGAGTTTAGTTCAGTTTTCAGCTGAATCATTGATTGTTGTGCTGATTCATCGCCAATTTCTGTCGTCTGGAGTTCTCGTCCGTGCTACTGACCAGAGGAAATTCCGTACCTTCTTGGTTGTGAGTTTTTACGGAATCATGTTCAGACCAGAATCAGATGCTCACCCGCAAAACCTGCAAATTTCGTGCAGAAACCCACTGTCTCTAAACACATTTCCCTCCCAAAGTTGCACAGAAATGTTCGATTGCTTAAGTGTCTTTATCCCGTTGTGTGACAGGTTGTTGTGGATGAGCTGTGGAAAGACATTGACGTGTTTGGTCAGCCATGATGATATCAAACGGCGGGTAGTACAGGTATTTGGAATAGCCTCCTCATGTTCCTCTCTTTCTGTGCTGTTTCTTACAGAGTGTTTTCAAAATTAACATGATGAGAGCAATGTGAATCGACACGACGGAATATCAAAATCCTCCCCTTTACACTACCGCTCTCACAGCCAGAACAGACAGCTCCTATTGCTGATTTAAATGAGATAGTGATGGATTCTATCAGGCGCTCTGTCAGACTACATGCTCCTTCCCACAGGTTTCCAACTGGGTACATGGAGCAAGCAAACATGTGGATATTGGAATTCAGGGAAAGGTATCCAATCCGCTGGGCTGCAGTTCTAGTCACATGAATTTCTGACATGCTGAGACTTTCTATGCATTCTACCTACTTGACGATTTAAACTGTAATTGAATTTTTATTATTGCATAACATTCTTACATCTTCAACATTCATGCAAACTGTGCAACGTGTTCTTGGATGTAGGAATGGTGAAGATTATTAATGAACGCAAAATGTTTCATGTTACCTGTATGAACTTTCAGAAGGAAGTCGGCGAAATTTCATTGATTCGAATTTTGTGCCGATTGGAGCTGATCGAAGGAAAAACCCTGCGACAGCGGCAATGTAACATTGTCTGTAAACAACGCAGGAACCAACGAAAGCCCATTTTTCAATGTCGTCTATTTTTTTCACATTTTTTGTGTCCCTTTTGTATCCTTTTCGTGAACCTGATGCTTCAATAATCACATGCTCATGTCAGTTTCACCTTGACTGCATTAGCTTTAATTTCAGAACCAGACGGTTCAGGGAAATGAAGTAGGTTGAGTGACTGAGGTACCAGTGGGGCAGCACATCATCACCAAAGATCCCACAGTGTTGTGGTTCAGTGGTTAGTAGTGCTGCCTCAACGGGATCCAAAGTTCGATTCCAGCCTCGGTGGACTGTCTGTGTCGAGTTTGCACATTCTCCCCGTTTCTGCGTGGGTTTTCTCCGGGTGTTCCAGTTTCCTCCCACAGTCCAAAGATTGTGCAGGTCAGATGTGTTGGTCATTCTAAATTCCCCATAGTGCACTTGTCAGAGGGGAAATGTTTCTGATTGGGTTACTCTTCGGAGGGTTGGTGTGGACTTTTGGGTCCGAAAGGTCTGTTTCCATACTGAAGGGAATCGAATAATCACAGCAAAAGTAGAACAGTTGAGTTAAAGTTCCCAAGGTACGTATTGGTCACGTGACAGGTTCGCTGTCTGCGGCTCTCGTCACGCAGTTGGTCAGCGCTGAATACTTAAAAGTGCATAACATGCCAAGGCTGTAAGTTCAATGCTTATCTAAA